>NW_027521365.1:0-35913 GCF_052094955.1 Ictidomys tridecemlineatus
ATGCAGAAGGCCTGTTACAGAGAGAAGAGTTTGGAGACTGGGGTGCAGAAGGACTGGTACAGAGAGCAGATTTTGAAGAAAAGGTTTCTGAAATATCTTACAGAGAACAGAGGTTGGAGACTAAGGTGCAGGTGGACTGTCATAGAGAGCAGTGGTTGGAGACTGGGGTGCAAAAAAATCGTGGAGAGAAGAGGTTTCAGACTGAGGTGCAGAAGTACTATTACAGAGAGCAGAGGTTGGAGATTGAGGTGTAGAAAGACTGTTACGGAGAGCAGAGTTCGGAGACTGAGGTGCAGAAGGAGTGTTACAGAAAGCAGAGGTTGGAAATTGGGGTGCAGAAGACCGTTATAGATAGCAGAGTTTGGAGTCTAAGGTATAGAAGGAATGTTACATAGAGCAGAGGTGGGAGACTTGGGTGCATAAGGACTGTTACAGAAAGCACAGGTTGGAGACTGAGGTGAAGAAGGATAGACACAGAGAGCAGATGTTGGAGACTGGGGTTCAGAAGGACTGATACAGAAAGCAGAGGTTGGAGACTGGGGTGCAGAAGGACCGTTACAGAGAGCAGAGTTTGGTGAATGCAGTACAGAAGGACTGTTACGGAGAGCAGATATTGGAGACTGGGGAGCAGAAGAACTGTTGCAGAGGACAAAGTTTGGAGACTGGGGTGCCGCAGGACCCTTGCAGAAAGCAGAGTTTGGCGACTAGGGTGGAGAAGAAATGTTAAGAAAAGCAGAGTTTTGAAACTGGAGTGCAGAAAGATCTTACAGAGAGCAGAGGTTGGAGACTATGGTGCAGAAGGACTGTTGCAGAGAGCAAACGTTGGAGACTGGGGTCCAGAAAGATCGATGCAGAGAGCATAGTTTGCAGACTGGGGTGCAGAAGGCTTTTGTAGAAACCAGAGGTTGGAGACTGAGGTGCAGAAGGACTGTTACAGAGAGCAGATGTTGGAGACTGGGGTTCAGACGGATATTACAGAGAGCAGATGACGAAGACTGAGGTGCAGAAGGATTGTAACAGACAGCAGAGGTAGGAGACTGGGGTGCAGGAGGTTCGTTTCAGACAGCAGAGTTTTCAGACTGTGGTGCAGAAGGACTGTTGCAGAGACCAGATGTTTGAGACTGGGGTGTAGAAGGACTGTTGCAAAGAGCAGATGTTGAAAACTGGGGTGCAGAAGGACCGTTGCAGAGAACAGAATTTGCAAACTGTGGTGCTGAAGGATTGTTACAGAGAGCAGATTTTTGAGGCTGGGGTGCAGGATGATTGTTGCAGAGAGCAGTGGTTGGAGACTGAAGTGCAGAAGGACTGTTGCAGAGGGCAGAGGTTGGAGACTGGAGTGCAGAAGGACTGTTGCAGAGAGCAGAGGTTGGTGACTAAGGTGCAGAAGGACACTTAGAGCAGAAGTTAGAGACTGGGATGCAGAAGGACTGATACAGAAAGCAGAGACTCTAGTATTGGGTGCAGAAAGAATGTTACAGAGAGTAAAGTTTGGAGAATGCAGTACAGAAGGACTGTTGCAGAGAGCAGAATTTAGAGACTGGGATGCAGAAGGACTGTTGCAGAGAGCAGAGTTTGGAGACTGATGTGCAGAAGTCCTGTTACATAGAACAGAGGTTGTAGACTGGGATGCAGAAGGATCGTTGCAAATAGCAGAGCTTGGAGACAGGGGTGCAGAAGGATCTTACATAAAGCCAAATTTAGAGACTTAGGTGCAGAAGGACTGTTGCAGAGATAAGAGGTTAAAGAATGGGGTGCAGTAGGATCATTGCGGAGAGCAGAGTTTGGAGATTGGGATGCAGAAGGATCATTGCAGAGAGCAGAGTTTGTTGACTTGGGTGCAGAAGGCGTGCTACAGAGAGCAGAGTATGGAGACTGGCGTGCAGAAGGCCTGCTATAGAAAGCAGAGTTTCAAGACTGGCGTACAGAAGGCCTGTTACAGAGAGGAGAGGTTGGAGACTGGGGTGCAGAAAAACTATTATAGAGAGCAGAGTTTGGAGACTGGTTTGCTGAAGGAACATACAGAGAGCAGATGTTGAAGACTGAGGTGCAGGTGGACTGTTACAGAGAGCAGTGGTTGGAGACTGGGATGCAGAAGAATCTTGGAGAACAGAGGTTTCAGACTGAGGTGTAAAAGGACTGTTATAGAGAGCAGAGTTTAGAGACTGACGTGCAGAAGCACTGTTACAGAAAGCAGAGGTTGGAAATTGGGGTGCAGAAGGACCGTTACAGAGATCAGAATTTGGAGACTGCGGTATAGAAGGACTGTTACAGAGAGCAGAGTTTGGAGACTGGGGTGCAGAAGGACTGTAACAGAAAGCACAGGTTGAAGACTGAGGTGCAGAAGGATAGATACAAAGAGCAGAGGTTGGAGACTGGGGTTCAGAAGGACTGATTCAAACATCAGAGGTTGGAACTGGGTTGCAGAAGGACCGTTACAAAGAGCAGAGATTGGAAACTGAGGTACATAAGGTCTGTGACAGAGAGCAGATCTCGGAGACTAGAGAGCAGAAGGAATGTTGCAGACGACAGAGGTTTGAGACTGGGGTGGAGAAGAAATTATACAGAGAGCAGAGTTTGAAAACTGGAGTGCAGAAAGATCTTACAGAGAGCAGAGTTTGGAGACTGTATTGCAGAAGGACTGTTGCAGAGAGCAGACGTTGGAGACTGGGGTCCAGAAGGTTCGTTGCATAGAGCAGAGTTTGGAGACTTGGGTGCAGAAGGACTGTTGCAGAGAGCAGATGTTGGAGACTGGGGTGGAAAAGGACTGTTGCAGAGAGCAGATTTTAGAGACTGGGGTGCTGAAGTATTGTTAAAGAGAGCAGGGTTTGGAGACTGAGGTGCGGTAGAACTGTTACAGACAGCAGCGTTTGGAGACTGGGGTGCAGAAGGACTTTTACAGAGAGCAGAGGTTGGAGAATGTGGTTCAGATGGATGTTACAGAGAGTTTGCAGACTGGGGTGCAAAAGGACAGTTGCAGAGAGCAGATATTCGAGAACTGGGTGGAGAAGAATCGTTGCAGAGAGAAGGGGTTGGAGACTGGGCTGCAGAAGGCCTATTACAGAGAGCAGAGGTTGAAGACTGAGGTGCAGAAGGACTGTTTCAGAGATGAGAGGTTGGAGACTGCGGTTTAGTATGATCATTGCAGAGAGCAGAGGTTGGAGACAGGCGTGCAGAATGATCCTTTCATAGAGCAGAGTTTGGAGACATTTGTGCAGAAGGCCTGTTACAGAGAGGAGAGGTTTGAGACTGGGGTGCAGAAGGACTGTTATAGAGAGCAGTGTTTGGAGACTGAGTTGCTGAAGGATCTTACAGAGAGCAGTGGTTAAATACTAAGCTTCTTGTGAACTGTTACAGAGAGCAGTGGTAGGAGACTGGGGTGCAGAAGAATCGTGGAGAGGAGAGGTTTCAGACTGAGGTACAGGTGGACTTTTACAGAGAGCAGTGATTGGAGACTGGGGTGTAGAAGGACTGTTACAAAGAGCAGAGTTTGGAGACTCAGGTGCAGAAAAACTGTTACAGGAAGCAGAGTTTGGAAATTAAGGTGGTGAAGGACCGTTACAGAGAGCAGAGTTAGGAGACTTTGGTATAGGATTGTTACCTAGAGCAGAGGTTGAAGACTGGAGTGCAGAAGGACTCTTACATAGAGCATAGGTTGGAGACTGAGGTGCAAAGGATAGATACAGAGAACATATTTTGGAGACAGGGGTTCAGGCAGACTGATACAGAAAGGAGAGGTTGGAGACTGGGGTGTAGAAGGACCTTTACAAAGAGCAGAGGTTGGAGACTGCAAAACAGAAGGACTGTTACAGAGAACAAATCTCAGAGACTGGAGAGCAGAAGGACTGTTGCAGAGAGCTGCGGTTGAAGACTGGGGTAGAGAAGGAATGTTATAGACAGCAGAGTTTGGAAACTAGAATGCAGAAGGATCTTATAGAGAGCAGAGTTTGGAGACTGTGGTGCAGAAGGACTGTTACTGAGAGCAGAGGTTGGAAACTTGGGTCCAGAAGGATCGTTGCAGATAGCTGAGTTTGGAGACTGGGGTGCAGAAGGAGTGTTGCAGAGAGCAGATGTTGAAGACTAGGGTCCAGAAGGGATGTTGCAGAGAGCAGATTTTAGAGACTGGGGTGAAGAAGGACTGTTACAAAGAGCAGAGGTTGGAGACTGAGGTGCAGAAAGACTGTTACAGAGAGCAGAGTTTGGAGATTTGGGTGTAGAAGGACTGTTACAGAGAGCATAGGTAGGAGACTGGGGTTCAGATGAATCTTACAGAGTGCAGAGTTTGAAGACTGGGGTTCAAAACAACTTTTGCAGACAGCAGATGTTGGAGACTGGGGTGGAGAAAAATCGTTGCAGAGAGAAGAGGTTGGAGACTGGGGTGCAGAAAGCCTGTTATAAAGAGCAGAGTTTGGAGACTGGGTTGCAGAAGTCCTGTTACAGAAAGCAGAAGTAGGAGACTGTTGTGCAGAAGGACAGGTACAAAGTGCAGAGTTTAAAGACTGGGTTGCAGAAGGATCTTACAGAGAGTAGAGTTGGGAGACTGAGGTGCAGAAGGACTGTTACAGAGAGCCGAGGTTTGAGACTGGGGTGCAGAAGGGTCGTTGCAGAGAGCAGAGTTTTAAGACTGAGGTGCAGAAGGACTGTTGCAGAGAGCAGATGTTGGTAACTAGTGTGCAGAAGGACTGTTGTAGAGAGCAGCGGTTTTAGACTAGGGTGGAAAAGTCTTGTTACAGAGAGCAGAGGTTGGAGACTCGGGTGCAGAAGGACTGTTACAGAGAGCAGAGGTTGGATACAGGTGTGCAGAAGCATCCTTACAGAGAGCAGAATTTGGAGACTGAGGTGCAGATGGACTGTTGAAGAGATCAGAGGTTGGAGACTGGGTTGCAGAAGGATTGTTGCAGAGAGCACATTATGGAGACTGGGTGCAGAAGGCCTGCTACAGAGAGCAGATTTGGGAGAATGGCGTCCAGAAGGCCTGTTACAGAGAGGAGAGGTTGGGAACTGGTGTGCAGAAGGACTGTTATAGAGAGCAGAGTTTGGAGATTGGGTTGTTGAAGGGTCTTACGGAGAGAAGAGGTTGGAGACTGAGGTGCAGGTGGACTGAAACAGAGAGCAGTGGTTAAAGACTGAGGTGCAGAAGGACCATGCAGAGAGGAGAGATGTCAGACTGAGGTGCAGAAGGACTGTTACAGAGAGCAGAGGTTGGAGACTGAGGTGTAGAAGTACTGTTACATAGAGCAGAGTTTGGAGACTGATGTGAAGAAGGACTGTTACAGAAAGCAGAGGTTAAACATTAGGGTGCAGAAGGACAATTACAAAGACCAGAGTTTCGAGACTGCGGTATAGGAAAACTGTTTCAGAGAGCAGAGGTTGGAGACTGGGGTGTAGAAGGAATGTTACAGAAAGCACAGGTTGGAGACTGAGGTGCAGAAGGATAGATACAGAAAGCAGAGTTTTGAAACTGGTGTTCAGAAGGACTGTTATAGAGAACAGTGTTTGGAAACTGGAGTGCAGAATAATCGTGCAGAGAGCAGAGGTGTCAGACTGACGTGCAGAAGGACTGTTTCAGAGAGCAGAGGTTGGAGACTGAGGTGTAGAAGGACTGTTTCAGAGAGTAGAGTTTGGAAACTGAGGTGCAGAAGGACTGTTACAGAAAGAAGTGGTTGGAAATTGGCGTGCAGAAAGACCGTAACAGAGACCAGAGTATTGAAACTGCAGTATAGAAAAACTGTAATAGAGAGCAGAGGTTGGAGACTGAGGTGCAGAATAATAGATACAGAGAGCAGAGGTTTGAGACTGGCTTTTAGAAGGATCCTACAGAGAGCAGAGTTTGGAGAGTGAAGTGCAGAAGGACTGTTACAGAGAGCAGATGTTTGAGACTGGGGAGCAGAAGGACTGTTGCAGAGGACAGAGTTTGGAGACTGGGGTGTAGAAGGAATGTTACAGAGAGCAGAGTTTGGAAACTGGTGTGCAGATAGATCTTACAGAGAGCAGAGGTTGGAGACTGTGGTGCAGAAGAACTGTTGCAGACAGCAGACATTGAAGACTGGGTTCCAGAAGGATCGTTGCAGAGAGCAGATTTTGGAGACTGGGGTGAAGAAGGATGTTACAGAGAGAAGAGTTTGGAGACTGTTGTGAGGCAGGACTGTTGCAGAGAGCAGATGTTAGAGACTGGGGTGGAGAATAATCATTGCAGAGAGAAGAGGTTGGAGACTGTTGTGCAGAAGTACTCTTACAGAGTGCAGAGTTTAAAAACTTAGTTGCAAAAGGATCTTACAGAGAGCAGAGTTGGGAGACTGAGGTGCAGAAGGACTGTTAGAGAGAGCAGAGGTAAGATACTGAGGTGCAGAGGGACTGTTACAGAGAACAGAGGTTGGATACAGGGGTGCAGAAGCATCTTACAGAGAGCAAAATTTGGAGACTGAGGTGCAGAAGAACTGTTGCAGAGATAAGAAGTTGGAGAGTGGGGTGCAGTTGGATCATTGCAGAGAGCAGATTTTGGAGACTGGGGTGCAGAAGGCCTGCAACAGAGAGAAGAGTTTGGAGACTGGCTTGCAGAAGGCCTGTTACAGAGAGGAGAGGTTGGAGACTGAGGTGCAGGTGGACTGTTACAGAGAGCAGTGTTTGGAGACTGGGGTGCAGAAGGATCGTGAAGAGAGCAGAGGTGTCAGACTGAGGTGCAGAAGGACTGTTACAGAGAGCAGAGTTTGGAGACTGAGGTGCAGAAGGACTTTTACAGAAAGCAGAGGTTGGAAATTGGGGTGTAGAAGGACCGTTACAGAGACCAGAGTTTGGTGACTGCGGTATACAAAAACTGTTACAGAAGGTAAGAGAACCGGCGACCCACGGGCAGGCCAGGCCCAGCAATTTGCGGACAGACAGAGCTGACACACGCGCCTGCAGGGAACGGGGTCCTGCGACCCACCAGTGGCCTTCTGTGGGGCAGGCCCGTCCCCTCCCCCAGTGCCTGCAAGGTAGGCGGGATTGTCACCTCCAGCAGTTCAGGCTTAGCAGCCTGCTGAGGGGCAGGACAGTCCCCTCCCCCAGTGCCTGCAAGGTAGGCGGGACTGTGACCACTGGCAGAGCAGGCCCAGCGGCTGGTTGGGGCCAGAGCCGGCCCCAACCCCAGTGCCTGCAAGGTAGGAGAATCGGCGACCCACGGGCAGGCCAGGCCCAGCAATCTGCGGACAGACAGAGCTGACACACGCGCCTGCAGGGAACGGGGTCCTGCGACCCACCAGTGGCCTTCTGTGGGGCAGGCCCATCCCCTCCCCCAGTGCCTGCAAGGTAGGCGATACTGTCACCTCCAGCAGATCAGGCTTAGTGGCCTGCTGAGGGGCAGGACAGTCCCCTCCCCCAGTGCCTGCAAGGTAGGCGGGACTGTGACCACGGGCAGAGCAGGCCCAGCAACTGGTTGTGGGCATGAGCCGGCCCCACCCCCAGTGCCTGCAAAGTAGGAGAACCGGCGACCCACAGGCAGGTCAGGCCCAGCAATCTGCGAAGAGACAGAGCTGACACATGCGCCTGCAGGGAACGGGGTCCTGCGACCCACCAGCGGCCTTCTGTGGGGCAGGCCCGTCCCCTCCCCCAGTGCCTGCAAGGTAGGCGGGACTGTGACCAGCGGCAGATCAGGCCCAGCGGCTTGTTGTGGGCCGGAGCCGGCCCCACCCCCAGTGCCTGCAAGGTAGGCATACCGGGGACACATCGGGAGGTTAGGCCCAGCAACCTACGGAGAGACAGAGGTGCCCCTCGCGTCTGCTGGGTAGGCGGAACTTCGACCGGCCAGCAGAGCAGACCTAGGGCCCGCCAGCATGGTAGACAGATCGCACCAATTGGTGGAGGATCACAGCCACCATCGGTCCTGCAAGGGAGACTTTTCAACTATACAAGAGCAATATAAATAAATAGAGGGAAAATTTCAAAAACACAACAGTTTCACCAAGCAGAAAGAAACGCCAGCAGTATGAAAAGACAAGGAAAGAAAGGACCACAGGCAATGCAGGTCAACTCAACTCTAGAAGAAGTAATAGCTGCAACAGATGGAATGTCAGACAGAGAGGTCAGGATATACATGCTTCAGATGATCTGGAGTCTCAAGGAAGACATGAGACAGCAAAATCAGACAATGAAAGATCACATTGACAAGGAACTTCATAAACAAATCAAGGAAGTAAAAGATCAATTTCACAGGGAGATAGAGGAAATAAAAAACAAACAAATAGAAATCCTCGAAATGCAGGAAGCAATAAACCAACTTAAAAACTCAATTGAGAAAACTACCAGCAGAGTGGATCACTTAGAAGATAGAACATCAGACAATGAAGACAGAGTATTTCAACTTGAAAAGAGCATAGACAGCTCAGCAAGTCTGCTAAGAAACCATGAGCAGAACATCCAAGAAATATGGGATAATATCAAAAGACCAAACTTAAGAGTCATTGGGATACAGGAAGGCACAGAGCTCCAAACCAAAGGAATAGACAATTTATTCAGTGAAATAATACGAGAAAACTTCCCAGACTTGAAGAATGAGACAGAACCCCAAATCCTAGAAGCCTACAGGACTCCGAATGTGCAAAATCATAAGAGATCCACACCAAGACACATTATAATGAAGATGTCCAACATACAGAATAAGGAGAGAATTTTAAAAGCTACAAGAGAAAGGAAGCAGATTACATTTAGGGGTAAACAAATCAGGATAACAGCTGATCTCTCAACACAGACTCTAAAAGCTAGAAGATCCTGGAATAACATATTTCAAACGCTAAAAGAAAATGGGTTCCAACCAATAATCATGTATCCGGCGAAATTAAGCTTCAGGATGGAAGATGAAATTAAAACATTCCATGATAAACAAAAGTTAAAAGAATTTGCAGCTAGAAAACCATCTCTTCAAAAAATCCTTGGCAAAACACTACAGGAAGAGGAAATGGAAAACAACAATGAAAACAAACAGTGGGAGGTAGGACAGTAAAGGGGGGGAAAAATCAAAGAGAAAAACAAATCAGGTTTAACAGCATTAATAAACAAATATGGCTGGAAGAACAAACCATATCTCAATAATAACCCTAAATGTTAATGGCTTAAACTCACCAATTAAGAGACACAGGCTAGTTGAATGGATCACAAAACAAGATCCAACAATATGCTGCCTACAGGAGACGCATTTGATAGGAAAGGATATACATAGACTGAAGGTGAAAGGTTGGGAAAAATCATATCACTCATATGGACTTCGGAAACAAGCAGGAGTGTCCATACTCATATCAAATAAAATAGATTTCAAACCAAAGTTAATCAAAAGGGATAAAGAAGGACACTACATACTGCTCAAGGGAACCATACACCAACAAGACATAACAATCATAAATATATATGCCCCAAATAACGGTGCTGCTGCGTTCATCAAGCAAACTCTTCTCAAGTTCAAGAGTCTAATAGACCACCATACAATAATCATGGGAGACTTCAACACACCTCTCTCACCACTGGACAGATCTTCCAAATAAAAGTTGAATAAGGAAACTATAGAACTCAATAACACAATTAACAACTTAGACTTAATTGACATATATAGAATATACCACCCAACATCAAGCAGCTACACTTTTTTCTCAGAAGCACATGGATCCTTCTCAAAAATAGATCATATATTATGTCAAAGGGCAACTCTTAGACAATATAAAGGAGCGGAGATAATACCATGCATCTTATCTGATCATAATGGAATGAAACTAAAAATCAACCATAAAAGAAGCAAGGAAAAATCATGCATCACTTGGAGAATGAACAATAGGTTACTGAATGATCAATGGGTTTTAGAAGACATCAAGGAGGAAATTAAAAAATTCTTAGAGTTTAATGAAAACACAGACACAACATATCGGAATCTATGGGACACATTGAAAGCAGTTCTAAGAGGAAAATTCATTGCTTGGAGTTCATTCCTTAAAAAAAGAAAAAAACCAACAAATAAATGATCTCATACTTCATCTCAAAATTCTAGAAAAAGAAGAGCAAAACAACATCAAAAGAAGTAGAAGGCAAGAAATAATTAAAATCAGAGCTGAAATTAATGACATCGAAACAAAAGAAACAATTGAAAAAATTGACAAAACGAAAAGTTGGTTCTTCGAAAAGATAAATAAAATTGACAGACCCTTAGCCATGCTAGCGAAGAGAAGAAGAGAGAGAACTCAAATTACTAGCATAAGGGATGAAAAAGGCAAGATCACGACAGACACTTCAGAAAAACAGAAGATAATCAGAAATTATTTTGAATCCTTATACTCCAATAAAATAGAAGATAGTGAAGGCATCGATAAATTTCTCAAGTCATATAATCTGCCCAGATTGAGTCAGGAGGATATAGACAACCTAAACAGACCAATATCAATTGAGGAAATAGAAGAAACCATCAAAAGATTACCATCTAAGAAAAGCCCAGGACCGGATGGGTTTACAGCAGAGTTTTACAAAACCTTTAAAGAGGAACTAATACCAATACTTTTCAAGCTATTTCAGGAAATAGAAAAAGAGGGAGAACTTCCAAATTCATTCTACGAGGCCAACATCACCCTGATTCCGAAACCAGACAAAGACACTTCAAAGAAAGAAAACTACAGACCAATATCTCTAATGAACCTAGATGCAAAAATCCTCAATAAAATTCTGGCAAATCGGATACAAAAACATATCAAAAAAATTGTGCACCATGATCAAGTAGGATTCATCCCTGGTATGCAAGGTTGGTTCAATATACGGAAATCAATAAATGTTATTCACCACATCAATAGACTTAAAAATAAGAACCATATGATCATCTCGATAGATGCAGAAAAAGCATTCGACAAAGTACAGCATCCGTTTATGTTCAAAACTCTCGAAAAACTAGGGATAACAGGAACATACCTCAACATTGTAAAAGCAATTTATGCTAAGCCTCAGGCTAGCATCATTCTGAATGGAGAAAAATTGAAGGCATTCCCTCTAAAATCTGGAACAAGACAGGGATGCCCTCTCTCACCACTCCTGTTCAACATAGTTCTCGAAACACTGGCCAGAGCAATTAGATTCTGTGGTGCAGAAGGCCAGTTACATAGAGCAGAGATTGGAGACTGGGGTGCACAATGCCTTTTACAGAGAGCAGAGTTTTGAGACTGGGGTGCAGAAGGACTGTTAAAGATAGCACAATTTCGCGACTCTGCTGCAGAAGGATCTTACAGAGAGCATTTTGTAGACTGAGGTTCAGAAGGACTGTTACATAAAGCAAAGTTTGGAAACTCGGGTGCAGAAGAATTTTTGCAGAGAGCCGTGTTTTCAGACTGAGGTGCAGAAAGACTGTTTCAGAGAGCAGATGTTGGATCATGGGGTGCAGAAGGCCTGAAACAGAGAGCAGAGTTTGGAGACTGGGGTGCAGAAGGATTGTTGCAGAGAGCACAGTTTGGAGACTGGGGTGCAGAATGCCTGTTACAGAGAGCAGAGTTTGAAGACTGGGGTGCAGAAGGCCTGTTACAGAGAGCAGAGTTTGGGGACTGGGGTGCAGAAGACTGTTACAGAGAGCAGCATTTGGAGAATGGGTTGCAGAAGGATCTTACAGAGAGCAGAAGTCGGAGACTGAGGTGCAGAAGGACTTTTACAGAGAGTAGAGGGTGGAGACTGGGTTGTAGAGGGAGTGTTACAGAGAGCAGAGATTGGATATTTGGGTGCAGAAGAAATGCTACTGAGAGCAGAGGTTGGAAACAGGGGTGCACAAGGACTGATACAGAGATCAGAGTTTGGAGACTGGGGTGCAGAAGAATTGATGCAGAGAGCAGAGGTTCGAAACTAAGGTGCAGAAAGATAGTTACACAGAGCAGATTTTGGTTACTGGGGGTGAAAGGAATGCTGCAGAGAGCATAGGTTGGAGACTGAGGTGTAAAAGGACTGATACAGAGAGCAGATGTTGGAGACTGGGGTGCAGAAGTACTTTAGCAGAGAGCACAGGTTGGAGAATGGGATGCAGAAGGACTGTTGCAGAGAGCAGAGGTTGGAGACTGGGGTGCAGAAGGACTGTGGTAGAGAACAGAGTGTGGGGACTGGGGTGCAGAAGAACCGTTGCAGAGAGCAGAGGTTGGAGACTGAGGTGCAGAAGGATTGTTACAGAGAGCAGAGGTTGGAGACTGGGGTGCCAAAGGACTGTTACAGAGAGCAGAGTTTGCAGACTGGGGTGCCGAAGGACTGTTACAGATAGCACAATTTCGAGACTGGGTTGCAGAAGGATCTTACAAAAAGCATTTTGTAGACTGAGGCTCAGAAGAACTGTTACAGAGAGCAAAGTTGGAAACTCATGTGCTGACGGATTTTTGCAGAGAGCCGAGTTTTCAGACTGAGGTGCAGATGGACTGTTTCAGAGAGCAGATGTTGGATCCTGGGATGCAGAAGGACTGTTACAGAGAGCAGAGTTTGGAAACTGGGGTGCAGAAGGATCATTGAAGAGAGCATAGGTTGGAGACTGGGGTGCAGAAGGCCTGTTACAGAGAGCAGAGATTGAAGACTGGGGTGCAGAAGGACTGTTGCAGAGAGCAGAGATTGGAGACTGAGGTGCAGAAAGACTGTTAAAGAGAGCAGAGGTCAGAGACTGAGGTGAAAAAGGATTGGTACAGATAGGCGAGGTTTGAGACTCAAGTGTATAAGGACTGTAACAGAGAGCAGAGGTTGGAAACTGGGGTGAAGAGGGATCGTTGCAAAGAGCAGAGGTTGGAAACTGAGGTGCAGAAGGATCATTGCAGAGAGAAGAGGTTGGAGACTGAGGTGCAGAAGGATCGTTACAGAGAGCAGAGGTTGGAGACTGGGGTCAGAAAGACAGTTACAGAGAGCACAGTTTGGAGACTGTGGTGCAGAAGAAATGTTGCAGTGAGCAGAGGTTGATTGGAGACTGCGGTACAGAAGTACTGTTACAAAGAGCAGAGGGTGGAGACTGGGGTGCAGAAGGAATGTCACCTAGAGCAGAGTTTGGAAACAGGGGTGCAGAAGGATGTTACAGAGAGCAGAGGCTGGAGACTGGGATCAGAAGCACTGTTGCAGAAAACAGACGTTGGAGACTGGAGTGCAGAAGGATTGTTGCAGACAGCAGAAGTTGGAGACTGAGGTGCAGAAGGATCCCCACAGAGAGCAGAGTTTGGAGACCAGGGTGCAGTAGGATAGTTACAGAGAGCACAGTTTAAAGACTGGGTGCAGAAGAGATGTTTCCGAGAGCAGAAGTTGGAGACTGGGGTGCATAAGGACTGTAGCAGAGAGCAGAAGTTTGAGACTGGGGTGCAGAATGACTGCTGCAGAGAACAGAGGTTGAATACTGGGGTGCAGAAGGGCCGAAGCAGAGGGATTAGGTTGGAGACTGAGGTTCAGAATGACTGTTACAGAGAGCAAAGTTTGGAAAACGGGGTGCAGAAAGATCTTACAGAGAGCAGAGGTTGGAGACTGGGATGCAGAAGGACTGTTGCAGAGAGAAGTGGTTGGAGACTGGGGTTCAGAAGGCCTGTTATAGAGAGCAGTCTTTGGTGACTGAGTTGCAGAAGACCTGTTACAGAGAGCAGATGTTGGAAACTGGGGTGCAGAAGGATTGTTACAGATAGCACAGTTTGGAGACTGGTGTTTAGAAGGATTGTTGCAGACAGCAGTCGTTTCAGACTGAGGCTTAGAAGGTCTGTTACAGAGAGCAGAGGTTGGAGTATGAGGTTCAGAAGAACTATTTCAGAAAGCAGAGGTTGGCAATTGGGGTGAAGAAGGACCGTTATAGAGAGTAGAGGTTGGATACTGCGGTATAGAAGGACTGTTACAGAGAGCAGAGTTTGTAGACTGGGGTGCAGAAGGACTGTTACAGAGAGCAGACGTTGAACACAGAAGTGCAGACGGATTGTTACAGAGAGCAGAGATTGGATACTGGTGTTCAGAAGGACCATTACAGAGAGCAAAGAATGGACATTGAGTTGCAGAAGGACTTTTACGCAGAGCAGAGATAGGAGACTGAGATGCAGAAGGATCGTTGCAGAGAGAAGTGTTTGGAGACTGGGGTGCAGAAAAACTTTTACAGAAAGCAGAGGTTGGCAATTGGGGAGCAGATGGACCGTTACAAAGAGAAGAGGTTGGAGCCTGTGATACAAAAGGACTTTTACAGAGAGCAGAGTTTGGAGACTGGGTAGAAGAAGGATCATTGCAGAGAGCAGATGTTGGAATCTGGGGTGCAGAAGACTGTTACAGAGAGCACAGGTTGGAGGCTCGGGTGTAGAAGAAATATTGCAGAGAGCAGAGTTTGGAGACCTGGGTGCAGGAGGACTGATACAGAGAGAAGAGTTTAAAGACTGTGGTGCAGATGGATCTTACAGAGAGTAGAGGTTGGAGACTGGGGTTCAGAAGGACTATTTCAGAGAGCAGAGGTTGGAAACTGGGGTGCAGAAGGACCGTTACAGATAGTACAGTTTTGAGACTGGGTTGCAGAAGGAACTTACAGAGATCATCTTGGAGACAGACGTGCAGAAGAAGTGTTACAAGAGCAGAGGTTTAAGACTGGGGTGCAGAAGGATTGTTGCAGAGACCAGCGTTTTCAGACTGAGGTGCACAAGCACTGTTGCAGAAAGTAGATGTTGGTCCTGGGGTACAGATGGATCGCTGCAGAGAGCAGAGGTTGGAGACTGAGGTGCAGAAGGACTGTTGCAGAGAGCAGAGGTTGCAGACTGAGGTGCGGAATGATCATTTCAGAGAGAAGAGGTTGGAGACTGGGGTGAAGAAGGCGTGTTACAGAGAGCAGAGGTTGGAGACTGGGGTGATGAAGTCCTGTTACAGAGAGCAGAGGTTGGAGACTGGGGTGCAGAAAGACTGTTACAGATATCACAGTTTGTAGACTGGTGTGCAGAAGGATATTATAGGGAGCAGAGTTTGGAGACTGAGGTGCAGAAGGACTGTTACAGAGTGCAGAATTTGGAGACTTGGTCTCAGAATGACTGTTGCAGAGAGCAGAGTTTTCAGACTTAGGTGTAGAAGGACTGTTGCAAAGAGTAGATGTTCGAGAGTGAGGTGCAGAAGGACTCTTTCAGAGAGCAGAACTTGGAGTCTGGGTTGCAGAAGGATTCTTGCAGCGAACAGAGTTTGGACACTGGGGTGCAGAAGGCCTGTTACAGATATCTCAGTTTGGAGACTGGTGGGCAGAACAATATTATAGAGAGCAGAGTTTGGAGACTGAGTTGCAGAAGGACTGTTACAGAGAGAAGAGGTTGGAGACTGGGTTGCAGAATGATTTTTGCAGGGAGCATAGTTTTCAGGCTTAGGTGCAGAAGGACTGTTGCGGAGAGCCGATGTTCGAGAGTGGGGTGCAGAAGGACTCTTTCAGAGAGCAGAACTTGGAGACTGGGGTGCAGAAGTTTATTTGCAGGGAGCAGAGGTTGGAGACTGGGGTGCAGAAGGCCTGTTACAGATATCTTAGTTTGGAGACTGGTTTGCAGAAAGATATTATAGAGAGCAGAGTTTGGAGACTGAGGTGTAGAAGGACTGTTACAGAGAGCAGAGGTTGGAGACTGGGGTGCAGAATGATTGTTGCAGAGAGCAGAGTTTTCAGACTGAGGCTCAGAAGGACTGTTGCAGAGAGCAGATGTTCGAGACTGAGGTGCAGAAAGAGTGTTTCAGAGAGCAGAACTTGGAGACTGGGGTAAAGAAGGATTGTTGCAGGGAGCAGAGGTTGTAGACTGGGGTGCAGAACGACTGTTATACAGAGCAGAGGTTTTAGACTGGGGTGCAGAAGTCCTGGTACAGAGAGCAGAGCTTTGACAGTGTGGTGCAGAATGATTGCTGATAGCTGGTGAGCCTCCTTCTGGACACCTTCTTTTCCACACAGTTCATCAGGCCCTCTCTCCTCACCCTGCTCTCTTTTGGCTTTGTGAGCACCTGTGACTTCCACAGTCACTCTAAGCCATGATTCCCAGGCCATTCTCCTGGGAACCTGTCCCGCTGCCTCCTGGAGTCTTCTTGGGGAGGCCCCACAGCTACCAAGACTCCAGGCCCAACCCCCTTCCCTGCTTTTCTCTCCCCAGACACGCTCCTTCTCATTTTTTTTATATTTTAATGAGTGATCCCACTGCCACTCAGCTACCCCACAGACCAGGTGCCCTCTTGTGTCCTCGTCACCAGGACTTTAAAGTGCTTCACCCAGGGCTCCTCTTCAGAGCTTTTCCCCAAGCTCCAAATTTCACATCTTCAGTTACCAGATATTTCCTTTTAATCTTGTTTTGGCAGCAGATTTATCTCAGAGACTACATGAAGGTATTCTAACCAAAGCACATGGACTGTAGAGACTATTATGGCTTAGAAATAAGGTATCCCTCCACCAAAAGCTCTGGGTCAGCCACAGTAGCAGTGTTCAGAGGTGAAATGATTAGACTGTGAGACTTGTGACCTAATCTGTGGATCCATCCATTTTGTGGGTTAATTATCTGAAAGGCCCACTGTACTGAGAGAAGTGTGGGCAGGTGGAGTGTGGCTGGGGACATGCCCTGCGGAATCACACCTTGTGCCCTGCGAACTGTCTCCTCCTGTCTTCTCCCCCGCCCCAACCTTCTGGCTGCCATGATCTAGGGATGCTTTCCCCCTTGTTTCTTTCCACAAGGGTGTCCCACCTCATCTCAGGCTGGCAGCAATGGGTCAGCTGACCCCAGACCAAACCTCCAAGCCAGGAGGACAGAGTGCATCTCCCCCTCCAGGTTGTTCTGGTCAGGTTGTGGTAACTGTGGCAACTGTGGACTGATTCAGGGAGTTGGTGTTATGAGTAGATTGGACCCACAACCGTTTCCTAAATCCACAGATTCTGTCATTTTCAGAGCTCAAGACATTTCCTTCTGGATGGCCTGTTTCCAGCCTTCCATCACCTAGAATGTGGTCTACTAGTGATTATTGGGATTCTCCAGCCGTCCTGGTCCTGCCCATTTGCACACCACAGCTAGCTCCTAGGCAGCCAGACCCATGGACCTCCTGCTGCCCACTGAGGAGAGAAGAGAGATTTTCTGAGGACCCTGTTAGAAGTCCACTCTTATTTTTTTTAAAGACCACACTCAGAGGGCATGTTTCAGGCAGTCCTTCACATGCGTCTTTGAGAAATCAGACTCACAATGATTTTTGTGATTCTCTCCCAAGATCCAATAACCACCGCTCTACTCCCTACTTCTCTGAGATCAACTTTTAGCTTCCACAAAGAAGTGAAAAACTGCTATTTCTCTTTATGTGTCTGGCTTATTTCACTTAATATGATGTCTCCCATGAGCAAGTTTTAAATAGAAACTGCACAACAAATTCTTTTATGTCAGATTTAAATTTTATTCTGAAGAGATAATTTGAAATGGTCACATATGTTTATGTAGGAAAATGTTCATTAAAATATTTATAGGAGTGGAGATGATATGAATGTTTAGCCAAAGGGGAGAATTTAAGTTTATTTAAGAGAGATGTAAGTTTATTGATCATCTCAATAGATGCAGAAAAAGCATTTAACAAAATATAGCACCCCTACCTGTCAAAACAGTAGAAACACTAGGGACAGAAGGAACTTTCTAAAAGCATTGTAAAAGCTATCTATGCTAAACACAAGACAGCATCATTCTAAGTGGAAAAAGATTGAAAGCATTCACTTTAAAAACTGGAAGAAGACAGGGTGCCCCCTCTTTCACCACTTCTATTCAACTTCATCCTTGAAATTGCCAGAGCCATTGGACAAAAGAAAGAAATTAAAGGTATACAAATAGGTCAAGAAGAATTCAAATCTCACTCTTTGCTGATAGGATCATGTCATCATCTTAAATTTTTTATTAGAGCATAATAGTTATACATAGAAGTTGGGTTGATTTTGAAAAGATTCTATGTGCATGGAATCTGATTTAGTCCATTCAGTCCCCACCCCCCACCTCCCTCCTTTTCCCGCCCCCATTCTCCTTTCTCTACTGATCTTTCTTTGGGTCATTTATCTGTTATTTTCTCTCTGGTGCTTTCTACATATACATACAGGTGCAGTCCCCTGTTTTAGACTTCCATGTGCACATAACATGATCTCCGTAAAGACTTTGCACATTTCCTCCATTCCCAAACCTCTCCGCCCTCTCATTCTCTTTCTACTCCACTGATCTTCCCTGTATACTTAAGATAGCCAGTCCAACCCCACTTCATTAACTTCTTTTCTCTATTTTGCTCTGGCCCTGATAATTTCAGCATTGTACAGGAAAAGTTAATTTCTGCCTTTCTGAACAGAAAGATCAAGATTGATGTAAAATGAGAAAAACTCTACATTGGAAAACACTGAAGGAAACACCGACTGCTTCTGCAGATGATGACTCTGCTTTGTAAATTTTTTTCTTAACATTTGCAATGAAAATGAACTTCTCCAAAAATCCTATGTTTACATAAAAGGACAACAGGAGACAGAGATTACTGAGACAGTGAGAAATGACTTCACACCATGATGAGGTAGAATGGCTTTCTGTTGGCTTCTAGCAATTCTCTGGTTACTCCCACCCATCATCAACCCTGCAAATGTGTGTGGCTCCATGGGTCTGATTTCATGAGACCAGTCCCACAAGTTATCAGTCTCCAGGCTGTTTTTCATTCGATATTATTTGCCATATTGCTGCAGATTAACAAGCTTGTTTGGGGTGCTCTCAGTCCATTCTCATCATGGTCTCTTTTTCTCGGTTTTGTAGCTATGACAACATTAGAAATGAGCAATCAATCCTTTGTCACTGAATTCATCTTCTTGGGATTTTCCAACCACTCCAACCTACAGGGTTGGTTTTTTTGCTCTTTCTGGTCATTTACCTGACCACTCTCCTGGGGAACAAGCTCATAATAGTGGCCACCAGGGTCAGCCCTGCTCTCCACACTCCAATGTACTTTTTTCTCAGCAATTTGAGCTTCTTGGACGTCTGCTACACATCTACCACCCTCCCAGTATTGCTGGTGAACTTCTTCTGGGAGAAGAAGGCCATTTCTTATGAGGGCTGCCTTTCCCAGATTTTCTTTTTGGTGACAAGTGCTGGCACAGAAGGAGTCTTACTGGCTGTGTGGCCTGTATGACTGCTGTGTGGCCACCTGCCGTCCTCCTCAGTACCCAGTCATCATGAGTGTGAAGGTCTGTGTTAGCCTGGTGACTGGGTACTGGCTGTGTGGGCTGGTGAATTTGGTCACACACACGGTGCTGGCCATCACACTCATTCTGTGTGGGCCCCACCAGATCAGCCACTTTCTCTGTGACACCCCATTGCTTCTGAAACTCTCCTTCTCAGACACCTCTGTCAACGAGTCTGCGCTCCAAGTTGTTAGTGCCACCATGGGCCTGAGCCCCTGCCTCTTCACTGCAGGCTCCTACGCACTCATCATGGTGGCCATCCAGGGGATTCCCTCTGCCCAGGGAAGGAGGAAGGCCTTCTCCACCTGTGCGTCCCCCATCACTGTCGTGGTGGTCTTCTATGGAACAGCCAACTTCCACTTTGACAGGCCCAGAGAAGGCTGGACACGGACACCCTGGTCTCTGTGCTGTTCTGTGTGGTTACCCCTATGTTGAAGTCCATCATTCACAGCCTGAGAAGCAACGAGGTCCAGTGTGCCCTGTGGAAGCTTGCTGGGAGACAGACTGTATAGTGAGATTAGAACTAGATGATGGTTTCATTCTAGGAAATCTCTTAGATGTAGAAATATGTGAACTCTTCAGCAGCAATTACAAGAGCACTCTCTCCATACACAGTGTCTCATGACCACTGTGGTGCCCCTCCAACCAGGGGAAGCACACTGTGCTAAGTATGTGACACATTGTCACCTCACCTGGGTTCTCTAATCCACAGGTATTTCAGAATATTTTTATTACTTTTCTCTACAAAAAAAGCCTATACCCAAAGCAGTCAATCTCCTTTCCCCCAATATTGCAGCTCTAGCCAACACTAGTGAATGTGAAGTGCTATGTGCAATGTGACTTTGACTTGCATTTTCCTAATGGATCTTGATTCTAAGTTTTAAATAAACATCATTTCTGTGTTTCTCCTTCACATGTGGAAAGACCCATGTATACACTCGAGTTTTTGTGGATATTTTTAATTAAGTAATACCATATACGCCTTTTGGATCTGACTCCTTTCACTTAGGATGTTTGCAATTTTCAGTTATATTGTAGCTTGTATAAGTATTTAAGTTTATTCCTCCTTATTGTGACTGATTTCCATCTTATGAAAATGCCACATTTCTTTGTTCATTTCCCACTGGATAGTAATTTTTACTTTGTGTCTGTGTGGGTGTCATACTGCAGATTGAACCCGAAGCCTCCTGCACACAAAACAAAGTTCTACCACTAAGCCAAAGCCCAACCCTTTTAAAAATTTTGTTTTGAGACAGGGTCTTGTAAATTTGCCCAGGTTGTCTCTGAATTTGTGATCCTCCTGCCTCAGCTTCTTGAGTAGCTAGATTAAAGACCTGCCTGGTCATTTTCACTTTTTGACTAATATGAATAAGATTTGTATATATAATATGAACATTATATATAATATGAACATTATATGAACATTCACGTACAAATCATTGGTGGACAACTTTTTTATTTATCTTGAGTTTGTAAGTAGGAGTGGAAGAGGTGGATCGTTAACTCCATATTTAATATTCTGAAGAAGTTCCAGATCATTTTCAGACCAGTGGAACCAGCTTACCTTATTATTAAGAGTGGTAAATAAAGCTTCTGATTTCCTCACTCCCTTAACAACACATAATTATCATTCCTTTTATTGTGACGACCCTGGAATGTGTGAAGTGCTTCAACAAATGTGCTTTAGCTTTGCCTTTCGCTGATGGCTAATCATTCTGAGATCTTTTAGGAATACTGTTAATGTGTCTCTCCTAAGCATGAGGAAACCCCATTGTATTATGGGAAATTTTAAGTTTCAGATACTTACCTCTTTATCTAATACTTTTATTTTTATTTTTGTGCAGTAAAATACAAGATTTTCAAGCTTGTTGTCTTTTCTCCATCTGTGCCCAAAAGAGCTGTTTGATGACTCTTTTTTTCCCTCTACTTTTAAACTCAATAGCAAACAATTTCTTCACCAGGTTATGAGCAGGATCATAAAATTAAGGGGCACGAAGTCATAAAGGGTTTGGTAAGGGATCAGCCCTTAGCAAAAGTGGATCAGCTGAAGATAGTGGGGATGCTTTTAATATTGTGGCTTCTGATATCTGTCCATCTGGCAAAGTATGTAACATGAAGAAAAAACTTCATATGCCGTGCGAAATCCATCCCAATAAGTGTACAACCACCCTGACTCCTTCTCTCCCAAGAAGGAAGGGAAGGCAGTCTTGAGGTTTCAGCCACCCACAACTTCTTAGCAGAAATCTCACTCTAAATTTCGCTCACCCACATCCCAGAAGAGAGAGGATGCTGATCTTCTCGCTGCATGCTGGGAACAGGTGATTGCCAAGACATTAATGAATCCAACAGCGAAATAACTGCTCTCCATTGTTGCAGTTGAACTCAAGCCTTTGCCCTTGAGTTGTGATTGCACACTGAGGAGTCCCAGAGCAGCTGCAGAGGAAAGGCTCCTTGCATATTCTC
This sequence comes from Ictidomys tridecemlineatus, assembly GCF_052094955.1. Classification (NCBI taxonomy): domain Eukaryota; kingdom Metazoa; phylum Chordata; class Mammalia; order Rodentia; family Sciuridae; genus Ictidomys; species Ictidomys tridecemlineatus. The sequence goes on from NW_027521365.1 coordinate 21,599, forward strand.
AACAGGTCGGCCCCAGACCTCTATAAATTTCCATCACAGGAAAATGAATTATGAGAGATCAGAGGATTTTGACTCCTTCATGAGGACACAGATATGCGACAGGCAACTTTCAGAATAACAGGTCCGTTTTGTGGTGAATGGAGACCAACAGCCAGTTTTACCAAGAGCTTTCTTTGCAGCCCAGGTGCTAGTATGGAGAGCAGCAAGGGCCACACCAAAACCAGAAATCTACACCTCTCTGTGAGAGTTGCTGGTAAGTAGTTTATTTACCATCACAATTTTTGAAAACATTATCCCAGAATAAGGATATACCTACACCTTAAAAACATATTACATAATATTGTACATATTTTCATTACCATTTTGATGGCATTTATGTAATGACCTATCGTAGCACCTTTTCTATGTGTGTCTAAGTTTCCACAATACTATTTGTATTTCCAGAGTAGAAATAACTTCAGAGGTTATCACAAAACCTGAAGAATTTAGCATGATGCCTCCAGTACTGGAAGAAAACACAAAACATAACCAGAAACCCTGGGATGCCTAAATTCCTTAAGTGAGATGATGTGTGTGGAAAAGTACTTATGGTAAACAATAGATAATGCTAAGTGTTAATCCTCTACTTTTGATAAGAAGGACAGAAAGTAATAATTTTTAGGGAGAAAGTATAGGGACACATTCTCATTATGATACAATATAGCATAACAATAGACCTACCAAAATATCTGTTTAAATAAAAATCATTATTGTAGAAAAAGTTATATTTAGAAACGTATTTATTCACTAACTAGGGGTTTTCATCTTTATCTTACAACACATGGATGCTTGGAGAGCGGAGTTGCAAGCAATTTATTAACTGTAATAAATCCCTGAAGCTTGTGAGTAATCTACTTTTCGTGTTATCTCCTGAGCTTTAGCAACCTATTGAGAAAGTCATTGCCTCTGCCTGTAGGTTGGAGTATTGACTTTTTTTTTCCTTGAAACTGCATAATTTCTGGTCTAGTGCCTTTTTCTTTAATGCATTTTGAGTTGATTTTTTTTTTTGCAGGTTGAGCGATAGTTCAGGTCTCATTTTTCTGCATTTGGACAGGGGTGTAGAAGGACGGTTTCAGAGAGTAGATGTTAAACCCTGAAATGATGAAGAACTGTTGCAGAGAGCAGAAGTTGGAGACTGAGGTGCAGAAGGACTGTTACAGAAAGCAGAGTTTGGAGACTGGGGTGCACAAGGATCGTTGGAGAGAGCAGAGTTTTCAGACTGAGGTGCAGAAGGACTGTTGCAGAGAGCAGATGTTGGAGACTGGGGTTCAGAATGACTGTTGCAGAGAGCAGAGGTTGGAGAACGGGGTGAAGAAGAATTGTTGCAGAGAGCAGAGGTTGGAGACTGGTGTGCAGAAGGACTGTTATGGAGAGCAGAGTTTGAAGACTTGGTTGCAGAAAGATCTTACAGAAAGCAGAGTTTGGAGACTGAGGTTTAGAAGAACTTTAACAGAGAGCAGAGTTTGGAGACTGTGGTGCAGAAGGACTGATACAGAAAGCATACGTTGGAGACTAGGGTGCACAAGGAAAATTACAGTGTGCATAAGTTGGAGACTGCGGTACAGAAGGACTGTACAGAGAGAAGAGATTGGAAATTGAAGAGCAGAAGGACTGTTTCAGAGAACAAAGGTTGAAGACTTGGTTGCAGCAGGACCATTGAAGAGGGCAGAGTTTGGAGACTGGGTTGGAGAAGGAATGTAACTAAGAGCAGAGTTTGGAAACTGGAGTGCAGAAGGACCTTACAGCGAACAGAGGTTGGAGACTGGGGTGCAGAAGGACTGTTACAGAAAGCAGAGGTTGGAAATTGGGGTGCAGAGGGACCGTTACAGAGAGCAGAGGTTGAAGACTGCGGTATACAAAGACTGTAACAGAGAGCAGAGGTTGGAGAATATGGTGCAGAAGGAATGTTACACAGAGCAGAGGTTGAAGACTGGGGTGTAGAATTACTGTTGCAGAGAGCAGAGGTTGGAGACTTGGGTGCAGAAGGACTGTTGCAGACAGCAGAATTTGGAGACTGAGGTGCAGAAGGACTGTTACAGAGAGCAGAGTTTGGAGACTGGTGTGCAGAAGGACTGTTGCAGATAGCAGAGTTTGGAAACTGGGGTGAAGAAGGACTGTTGCAGGGAGCAGGTGTTTGAGAAATGGGTGCAGAAGGACTTTTGCAGAGAGTAGAATTTGGAGACTGAGGTGCAGAAGACTGTTGCAGATCCAGAGTTTGGAGACTGTGGTGCAGGAGGACTGATACAGAAAGCAGAGGTTGTGGACTGAGGTGCAGAAGGACCATTACAGACAGCAGTGTTTGGAGACTGCAATACAGGAGGACTGTTACAGAGAGCAGAGGTTGGAGACTGGAGTGGAGAAGAACTGTTTCAGAGTGAAGACGTTGGAGCCTGGTGTGCAGAAGTACTGTTGCAGAGAGTAAAGTTAGGAAACTGAGATGCAGAAAGACTAGGGTTTAGAAGGACTTTTTTAGAGCAGACGTTGGAGACTTGGGTGAAGAAGAACTGTTGAATAGAGCAGAGGATGGAGACTGAGATGCAGAAGAGGGTTACAGAAAGCAGAGTTTGAAGACTGGGGTGCAGAAGGACAGTTACAGAGATCAGAGTTTAGATACTGGGTTGCAAAAGAATCTTACAGACAGCAGAGGTTGGAGAATGAGGTACAGAAGGACTGTTAGAGAGAGCAGAGTTTGGAGACTGAGGTGCAAAAGGATCGTTGGAGAGAGCAGTGTTTGGAGACTGTGGTGCAGAAGGACTTTTACTGAGAGTACAGGTTGGAGACTGGGATGCAGAAGGACTTTTACAGAGAGCACAGGTTAAAGACTGAGGTGCAGAAAAACTGTTGCAGAGAGCAAAGTTAGGAGACTGGGGTGCAGAAGGAGTGTTGCAGAGAGCAGAAGTTGGAGACTGAGGTGCAGAAGGACCCTTACAGAGAGCAGAAATTGGAGACTGGTGTACAGAGGAGTGTTACAAGGAGCAGAGGTTGGAGACACGTGTGTATAAGGATCTTACATTGAGCATAGGTTGGAGACTGGGGTGCAAAAGGACTATTGCTGAGAGCAGAGGTTGGAGACTGGGGTGGAGAAGGATCATTGAAGAGAGAAGAGTTTGGAGACTGGGTGCAAAATGCCTGTTACATACAGCAGAGGTTAGAGACTGGGGTGAAGAAGGCCTGTTACAGAGAGCAGTTCTTGGAGACTGGGGTGCAGAAGGACAGTTACAGAGATCAGAGTTTGGAAACTGCATTGCAAAAAAATCTTACAGAGAGCAGAGTTTGGAGAATGAGGTACAGAAGGACTGTTAGAGAGAGCAGAGGTTGGAGACTGAGGTGCAGAATGATTCTTGGAGAGAGCAGTGTTTGGAGACTGAAGTGCAGAAGGACTGATACAGAAAGCAGAGATTTAAGACTGTGGTGCAGAAAAACCCTTACAGAGAACAAATTTTGGAGACTCAAAGACTCTTACAGAGAGCAGACATTGGAGACTGGGGTGCAGAATGACTTTTGTAGAGAACAGAGGTTGGAGACTGGTTTAGAGAAGGACCATTGCAGAAAGTAGAGGTTGGAGACTTGGTTTCAGAAGGATTTTCAAAGAACAGAGTTTTTACACTGAGGTGCAGAAGGAATGTGGCAGAGAGAAGAGTTTGGAGATTGGGACGCTGAAGGACTGTAACAGAGAGCAGAGGTTGGAGTCTGAGGTACAGAAAGACTGTTACAGAGAGCACATGTTAGAGACTGGAGTGCAGAAGGACTGATACAGAAAGCAGAGTTTGGAGACTGGTGTCCAGAAGGACCCTTACCAAGAGCAGAGGTTGGAGATTGCAGTACAGAAGGACTGTTAAAGAGAGCAGAGGTTGGAGACTGGGGTGGAGAAGGACTGTTGCACAGAGCAGAGGATGGAGACTGGGGTGCAGAAGGACTCTTGCAGAGAGCAGAGTTTGAAGACTGGTTGCAGAAGGACTGTATCAGAGAGCAGAGGTTGCAAACTGAGGTGCAGAATGACGGTTACAGAGAGCAGAGTTTGGAGAGTGTGGTCTAGAAGGACTGATATAGAAATTAGAGGTGGGAGACTGGGTTGCAAAAGGACCCTTACAGAGAACAGAGGTTGGAGACTGCAGTACAGAAGGACTGTTGTAGAGAACAAGGTTGGAGACTGGGGTGCAGAGGTACCAATGCAGAGAGCATAGGTTGGAGACTGGGGTGCAGAAGGAATGTTACATAGAGCAGAGGTTGGAGACTGAGGTGTAGAAGGAGTGTTAAAGAGAGCAGAGTTTGGAGACTGTGGTACAGAAGGACAGTTACACAGAGCAGATCTCGGAGACTGGGGAGCAGCAGGACTGTTGCAGAGGACAGAACTTTGAGACTGGAGTAGAGAAGGAATGTTACAGAGAGCAAAGTTTGGAAACTGGAGTGCAGAAGGATCTTACAGAGAACAGAGTTTGGAGACTGAGGTGCAAAAGGATTGTTACAGAGAGCAGAGTGTGGAGACTGAGGTGCAGAAAGACTGTTACAGATAGATGAGGTTGGAGACTGGGGTGCAGAAGGACTGATACAGAAAGCAGAGGTTGAAGATTGGGGAGCAGAAGGAGCGTTACAGAGAGCAGATTTTGGATGCTGCACTACAGGAGAACTATTACATAGAGCAGAGGTTGGAGATTGGTGTGGAGAAGGACTGTTTCAGAGTGCAGACCTTGGAGTTTGGGGTGCAGTAGAACTGTTGCAGAGAGCATAACTTGGAGACTGGGGTGCAGAAGAACTGTTGCAGAGAGCAGAGGTTGGAGACAGAGGTGCAGAAGGAATATTACAGAGAGAAGAGTTTGGAAACTGGGGGCAGAAGGAATGATACAGAAAGGAGAGGTTGGAGACTGGGGTACAGAAGGATCTTTGCAGACAGCAGAGGTTGAGTACTGCGATACAGAAGGACTGTTACAAAGAGCAGAGTTTGGATTCTGGGGAGTAGAAGGAATGTTACAGAGAGCAGATTTGGAAACTGGGGTGCGAAAGGATCTTACAGAGAGCAGTGGTTGGAGGCTGGGGTGCAGAAGCACTGTTACAGAGAGCGGATTTTGGAGACTGAGGTGCAGAAAGACTCTTAAAGAGAGCAGATATTGGAAATTGTGGTGCAGATGGAGTAATACAGTAAGCCGAGTTTGGAGACTGGGGTTCAGACAGACTGTTGCAGAGAGCAGAGTTTGTAGACTGAGGTGAAGAAGCACTATTACAGAGAGCAGAGGTTGGAGAATGGGGTGCAAAAGGCCTGTTACAGAGAACAGAGTTTGGAGACTGTAGTGCAGAAGGATCTTTGCAGAGAACAAAGTTTTCAGACTGAGGTGCAGAAGGTCTGTTGCAGAGAGCAGAGTTTGGAGACTGAGGTGCAGAAGGAGTGTTACAGAGAGCAGAGATTAAAGACTTGGATGCAGAAGGACCGTTACATAGAGCAGATTTTTGAGAGTGCACTAAAGGAGGACTGTTACAGAGAGCAGAGTTTGGAGACTGAGGTAAAGAGGCACTATTACAGAGAGCAGATGTTGGAGACTGGGGTGGAGAAGGACTGTTACAGAGAGCAGACGTTGGAGACTGAGGTGCAGAAGGATTGTTACAAAGAGCAGAGGTTGGAGACTGGGGTGCAGAAGGACCATTACAGAGAGCAAATGTTGGAGACTGACGTGCAGAAGGACTTTTAAAGAGAGCAGAGGTTGGATACTGGGGTGCAGAAAAACTGCTACAAAGAGCAGAGTTTGGAGACTGGGATGAAAAATGATCTTCCAGAGAGAAGAGTCTGGAGACTGAGGTGCAGAAGGACTGTTGCAGACAGCAGAGGTTGGAGTCTGAGGTGCAGAAGGATCATTACAGAGAGAAGACTTTGGAGACTCGGGTGCAGAAAGACTGTTACAGAAAGCGGATGCTGGCAATTGGGGTTCAGAAAGACCGTTACAAAGAGAAGAGGTTGGAGACTGAGAAACAAAAGGACTGTTACAGAGAGCAGAGGTTGGAGACTGGGTAGAAGACGGATCCTTTCAGAGAGCAGATGTTGGAGACTAGGGTGCAGAAGGACTGTTACAGAGAGCAGAGGTTTGAGACTGAGTTGCAGATGGATCGTTACAGAATGCAGAGGTTGGAGACTGGGGTGCGGAAGCGCCGTTAGTGAGAGCAGAGGTTGGAGACTGAGGTGCAGAAGGACATTCACAGAGAGTAGAGGTTGGAGACTAGGGTGCAGAAGGATTCTTACAGAGAGAAGAGGATGGAGACTGGGGTGCAGAAGGAGTGATAAAGACATCAGAGTTTGGAGATTGGGGTGCAGAAGAACTTTATAGAGAGCAGAGGTTGGAGACTCGGGTGCAGAAGGATTGTTACAGAGAGCAGAGGTTGGAGACTCGGGTGCAGAAGAACTGTTACAGAGAGCAGAGGTTCGAAACTGTGGTGCCGAAGAACATTTACAGAGAGCAGAGGTTGGAGACTGGGTTGTAGAAGGCCTGTTATAGAATGCAGAGGATGGAGACTGAGGTGCAGAGAAATTGGTACAGAAAGGAGGGGTTGGCGACAGAGGTGCAGAAGGACTGTTACAGAGAGAAGAGGTTGGGAACTGGGGTGCAGAAGGATCGTTGCAGAGAGCAGATGTTGGAACCTGAGGTGAATAAGGATCGTTGCAGAGATCAGAGTTTGGAGACTGAGGTGCAGAAGGATATTTCCAGAGAGCAGAGTTTGGAGACTGGGGTCAGGAACCAAGTTACATAAAGCACAGTTCGGAGACTAGGGAGCAGAAGAAATGTTGCAGAGAGCAGAGGTTGGAACTGGGGTGCAGAAGGACTATTGCAGAGAACAAATTTGGAGACGGAGGTGCAGAAGAAATGATACAGAGAGCAGAGGTTGGAGACTGAGGTCCAGAAGGATTGCTACAGAGATCAGAGTGTGGAGACTGGGGTGCAGAATGAGTGTTACAGAGAGCAGTATTTTGAGATTGGTGTGCAGAAGAAGTGTTACAGAGAGCAGAATTTTGAGATTGGTGTGCAGAAGAACTGTTACCGAGAGCAGAAGTTGGAGACTAGGGTGCAGAAGGACTGTTGCAGAGAGCAGAGTTTGGAGAATGAGGTGCAGAAAAACTGTTACAGAGAGCAGAGGTTGAAAACTGGGGTGCAGAAGGACCGTTGCAGAGAGCAGAGCTTGGAGCTTTGGGAGAAAAAAGGATCGTTGCAGAGAGCAGATGTTGGAGACTGGGGTGCAGAAGGATTTTTACAGAGAGTAGAGGTTGGAAACTGAGGTGCAGAAGGATCATTTCAGAGAGTAGAGGTTGGAGACTGGGGTGCAGAAGGATCGTTACAGATTGCAGAGGTTGGATACTGAGGTGCAAAAGGACTTTTACAGAGAGGAGAGTTTGGAGACTGGGGTGTCAAAGGATTCTTACAGAGAGCAGAAGATTGAGACTGGGGTGCAGAAGGAGTGTTAAAGAGAGCAGAGTTTGGAGATTGGGATTCAGAAGAACTGTTATAGAGAGAAGAGTTTGGAGACTGTGGTGCCGAAGGATCATTGCAGAGAGCAGAGGTTGGAGACTGAGGTGCAGAAGGATTATACAGAGAACAGATTTTGGACACTGATGTGCAGAAGGACTGTTACAGAGAGCAGATCTTGGAGTATGGGGTGCAGAAGGACTGTAGCCGAGAGCAGAGTTTGGAGACTGGGGTGCAGAAATATTATTACAAAGAGCAGAATTTGGAGACTGAGGTGCAGAAGGATCGCTACAGAGAGCAGAGTTTGGAGACCAGAGTGCAGTAGGATAGTTACAGAAAGCATAGGTTGGAGACTGGGGTGCAGAAGAAATGTTGCAGAGAGCAGAGGTTGGAGACTGGGATGCAGAAAGACTGTAGCAAAGAGCAGAGGTTGGAAACTAGGGTGTAGAAGGACTGTTGCAGAGAGCAGACGTTGGAGACTGGGATGCAGAATGATCCTTGCAGAGAGCGGAGATTAGAGACTGTGGAGCAGAAGGTCCGTTGCAGAGTGATGATGTTGGAGACTGAGGTGCAGAGGGACTGTTACAGAGAGCAGAGTTTGGAGACTGGGTTGCAGAAGACCTCTTACAGAGAGAAGATGTTGGAGACTTAGGTGCAGAAAGATTGTTACAGATAGCACAGTTTGGAGACTGGGGTGCAGAACGACCGATGCAGAGAGCAGAGATTTCAGATTGAGGCTTAGAAGGACTGTTACAGAGAGGAGAGATTGGAGTCTGAGGTGCAAAAGGACTTTTATAGGAAGCAGAGGTTGGCAATTGGGGTAAAGATGGACCATTACAAAGAGAAGAGGTTGGAGACTGCGATATAAAATGACTTTTACAGTGAATAGAGTTTGAAGACTGGGTAGAAGAAGGATCGTTGCAGAGAGCAGATTTTGGAGACTGGGATGCAAAAGAACTGTTACAGAGAGCAGAGGTTGGAGACAGGGAAGAAGGAGAATCCTTTCAGAGAGCAGATGTTGGAGACTAGGGTGCAGAAGGACTCTTACAGAGAGCAGAGGTTGGATTCTGATTTGCAGATGGATCATTACATAGAGCAGAGGTTGCAGACTGCGGTGCGGAAGGACCTTAGTGAGAGCAGAGGTTGGAAACTGAGGTGCAGAAAAACATTTACATAGAGCAGTGTTGGAGACTGGGTTGCAGAAGGATTCTTACAGAGAGAAGAGGATGGAGACTGGGGTTCAGAAGGAGTGATACAGACAGCAGAGTTTGGAGATTGGGGTGCAGAAGAACTGTATAGAGAGCAGATGTTGGAGACTGGGGTGCAGAAGGATTGTTACAGAGAGCAGAGGTTGGAGACTCGGGTGCAGAAGGACTGTTACAGAGAGCAGAGGTTGGAGACTGAGGTGCAGAAAAATTGGTACATAGAGGAGAAGTTGGCAACTGAGGTGCAAAAGACTGTTACAGAGAGCAGAGGTTGGGAAGTGGGGTGCAGAAGGATCATTGCAGAGAGCAGAAGTTGGAACCTGAGGTGCAGAAGGATCGTTGCAGAGATCAGAGTTTGGAGACTGAGGTGCAGAAGGATATTTACAGAGAGCAGAGTTTGGTGACTGGGGTCAGAAACAAAGTACAGAAAGCACAGTTCGGAGACTGGGGAGCAGAAGAAATTTTGCAGAGAGCAGAGGTGGGAACTGGGGTGCAGAAGGACTATTGCAGAGAACAAATTTGGAGACGGAGTTGCAGAAAAACTGATACAGAGAGCAGAGGTTGGAGACTGAGGTCCAGAAGGATTGTTACAGAGATTAGAGTGTGGAGACTGGGGTGCAGAATGAATGTTACAGAAAGCAGAATTTTGAGATTGGTGTGCAGAGGAACTGTTACCGAGAGCAGAAGTTGGAGACTGGGTTGCAGAAGGACTTTTGCAGAGAGCAGAGTTTGGAGAATGAGGTGCAGAAGGAGTGTTACAGAGAGAAGAGTTTGAAAACTGGGGTGCAGAAGGACCATTGAAAAGAGCAGAGCTTGGAGCTTGGGAAGAAGAATGATTGTTGCAGAGAGCAGATGTTGGAAACTGGGGTGCAGAAGGACTGTTACAGAGAACAGAGTTTGGAGACTGAGGTGCAGAAGGATCGTTTCAGAGAGTAGAGTTTTGAGACTGGGGTGCAAAAGGACCGTTACAGGTTGCAGAGGTTGGATACTGAGGTGCAAAAGGACTTTTACAGAGAAGAGAGGTTGGAGACTGGGGTGTCAAAGGATTTTTACAGAGAGCAGAGGATGGAGACTGGAGTGTTGAAGGAGTGTTAAAGAGAGCAGATTTTGGAGATTGGGGTTCAGAAGAACTGTTACAGAGAGCAGAGGTTGGAGACTGTGGTGCCGAAGGATCATTGCAGAGAGCAGAGGTTGGAGACTGAGGTGCAGAAGGATTATACAGAGAACAGATTTTGGACACTGATGTGCAGAAGAACTGTTACAGAGAGCAGAGGTTGGAGACTGTGGTGCCGAAGGATCATTGCAGAGAGCAGAGGTTGGAGACTGAGGTGCAGAAGGATTTTACAGAGAACAGATTTTGGACACTGATGTGCAGAGGGACTGTTACAGAGAGCAGAGTTTGGAGACTGGGGTGCAGAAAGATAAAGAGAGCAGAAGTGCCGAAGGATCATTTCAGAGATCAGAGGTTGGAGACTGTGGTGTCCAAGGATCATTGCAGAGAGCAGAGGTTGGAGAGTAAGGTGCAGAAGGATTTTACAGAGAGCAGAGTTTGGAGACTGAGGTGCAGAAGGATCGCTACAGAGAGCAGAGTTTGGATACCAGGGTGCAGTAGGATAGTAACAGAAATCATAGGTTAAAGACTGGGGTACAGAATAAATGATGCAGACACCAGAGGTTGGAGACTGGGATGCAGAAAGACTGTAGCAGAGAGCAGAGGTTGGAGACTGGGGTGTAGAATCACTGTTGCAGAGAGTAGACTTTGGAGACTGGGATGCAGAATGATCCTTGCAGAGAGCAGAGGTTGGAGACTGAGGAGCAGAAGTTCCCTTGCAGAGTGATGAGGTTGGAGACTGAGGTGCAGAAGGACTGTTACAGAGAACAGAGTTTGGAGACTGGGTTGCAGAAGACCTGTTACAGAAAGCAGATGTTGGAGACTTGGGTGCAGAAGGATTTTTTACAGATAGCACAGGTTGGAGACTGGGGTGTAGTAGGATTGATGTAGAGAGCATAGGTTTCAGATTGAGGCTTAGAAGGACTGTTACAGAGAGGAGAGGTTGGAGTCTGAAGTTCAAAAGGACTTTTATAGAAAGTACAGGTTGGCAATTGGGGTGCAGATGGACCGTTACAAAGAGAAGAGGTTGGAGACTGTGATACAAAAGGACTTTTACAGTGAGCAGAGTTTGAAGACTGGGTAGAAGAAGGATCGTTGCAGAGAGCAGATGATGGAGACTGGGGTGCAGAAGGACTGTTACAGAGAGCAAAGGTTGGTGACTGAGGTGCAGAAGGACCGCTACAGAGAGCAGAAAACCCAAAACATAACCAGAACCCTGGGATGCCTAAATTCCTTAAGTGAGATGATGTGTGTGGAAAATTACTTATGGTAAACAATAGATAATGCTAAGTGTTAATCCTCTGCTTTTGATGAGCAGGACAAAAAGAAATAATTTTTAGGGAGAAAGTATAGGGACACATTCCCATTATGATACAATATAGCATAACAATAGACCTACCAAAATATCTGTTTAAATAAAAATCATTATTGTAGAAGAAGTTATGTTTAGAAACGTATTCATTCACTAACTAGGGGTTTTCATCTTTATAATACAACACATGGATGCTTGGGGAGGGGAGTTGCAAGCAATTTATTAAATGTAATAAATCCCTGAAGCTTGTGAGTAATCTACTGCATACACAAACCCCCCCTTTAGAAATATTATATTTTGGGGTCACTCATAAATGACTTCATTCTCGGTCACCTGACTTTGAGATGACTGATTGGGAACTGAGCCGATAGTCTCCATAAGGGATATGTTTAGGAGACAGGAAACACTGAGTTCCTCAGAAGCCGCTGGGATATGCTGCCTCACATATGCCCACAGAGGCTTTATTTTTCTCAGCAAGATATCTGCACCAGAACCACTGAACAGAAATGTCCTCTCGCCTCTGTCAAGTCTCTGTTAGATCCTTTAGGTCCCACAGAGTACCGTCTTTAAAGAATCTTTTAAAAACTCTGCTCCATGGATGTACTCGACACACCTGCTTTATTCTTCAAACCTTTACTGAGTGCACATTTAAACAAGGTGTTGCCCTAGTGTTTAGTACACAATTGAGAGGCCCAACTGGGACCTGGATGAGTGCATATTCAAGATGGAATGAGGGGCTTTGACAAGTATTAAGTGCTCCATTCCCAGACCTGCCCAAGCAAACACTAAGGGAAAATAATGATAATTTGTAGATTACATAGAATTTTTACCAAGTTTCCTGCACATATTGAGTTCATCTTCCCATTAGATTGTAAGTTGGTTGAAGGACAGTGTCAGAGACCAGCTCCAACAGGGGGTCTCAGGAGACGAATGGATGGTGAGGAATCGGCGAAAGAGGGGGTGGAGAAACAACACAGACACCAAAGTGAAGGTGTTGATCCCAATCTTTACTTGTGAAGTTGATCATATATACTTTTCATTTTGGCAGGCTTACAGTACTTTGTGGTTACAAAACAGGAATCATTATTCAAACAAAAAAAATATTACGCAGCTACAATTAGAATAGAAGAACATATCTTGGCTTATGAAAAAGCAAGTATAAGATACCATTTCACTCCTGTAAGATTGGCAGCCATTATGAAGTCAAACAACAATAAGTGTTGGCGAGGATGTGGGGAAAAGGGCACACTTGTTCACTGCTGGTGGGACTGCAAAATGGTGAGGCCAATCTGGAAAGCAGTATGGAGATTCCTGGGAAAGCTGGGAATGGATCCACCATTTGACCCAGCTATTGCCCTTCTTGGACTATTCCCTGAGGACCTTAAAAGAGCACACTATACGGATACGGCCACATCAATGATTATAGCAGCACAATTCACAATAGCTAGACTGTGGAACCAACCTAGATGCCCTTCAATAGATGAGTGGATAAAAAAATTGTGGCAGCTATACACAATGGAGTATTATGCAGCACTAAGAAACGACAAAATCATAGAATTTGCAGGGAAATGGATGGCATTAGAGCAGATTATGCTAAGTGAAGCTAGCCAAGCCCTAAAAAACAAATGTCAAATGTCTTCTTTGATATAAAGAGAGCCACTAAGAATAGAACAGGAAGGAAGAGCATGAGGAAAAGACTAACAGTAAACTAAGACGAATGGGGGGAGAGAAAGCAAGAGAGAAGGGAAAACATATGGAAATGGTAGGAGACCTTCAGTGATACACAAAATTATAAGAGGTTATGAGGGGCAAGGGGGTGGGGGGAAAAAAAAAAAGGGGGAAAGAATTGAACAACAGCAGAGGAGGTAGAGAGGGAAGATGGGAGGGGAGGGGAGGGGAGGGGGGATAGTAGGGGATAGGAAAGGTAGCAGAATACAACAGTCACTAATAAGCCATTATGTAAATATGTGAGTATGTAACAGAAGTGAGTCTGTATTATGTATTTGGGGAGTACAAAACCCAATTGAGTCAAATGTATGAAAGATGATATGTCTTGAGCTCTGTAATGTTTTGAACAATCAATAAAAAAAAAAAAAAAAAAAAAAAAAAAAAAGAAAAAGCAAGTATTTGTACTTTCATTTCGAGTTTGTCTTTGAGCTGTTTCTGCTTAGTTAACTTTTAATAATAGTTACAAATGTCCCAAACTATTGGCCTATACCTTGACTATTCTTTCTTGACTTACTGACTGGAACCGGTGCCATGGTTACGGCAAGTAGTTGATTTTTTATTACTTGTAACCAAACAAAAGTAAGAGCACAAACCATTGTGAACAGGAACAAGAACAAGTTGCCCAGTACTAAGCACTAATCTATCTTTTTAACATTAATTTTCCTTCTCTAGATTTTAATTTAATTTCTCAAAAACTTCCATGACAGGAATACAGGGAGTTTTTCTTTAGACATTAACAATTTACACTCCACAGCTAAATCATCGCATTTAGAGCAAACAGATCTGTGCTTTAGAAGTAGTTGCATTAATTGGGAAAGTCATGATTTTTCCTTTATACTTAATGGTCATATGAGAAATCAAAACTATACTTATTAAAGGAATACAAAAACAAATTAGCCCATTTCCAGAAATATACTGCACTCCTCCAGAGGATGGATGCCTTGCGCCATCCACCTCAGTAGGGCCTTGCCATTGCCTGAGTCAGGGGAGGGGCACAGCAGGACAGGGATCAGATCTTATCCTCTTTGGGTTTCTTAGTAGATCTGGCTTAGGACTAAATTTGACCCTGTGTAGAAACAAAATTGGTATGAATTGAAAATAACCACTACCAAGAAAAGAAATTTTAAAATCCTAAATGGAAAAGAGAATTTTTATTTTGAAGAATTTTATAACTAGAAGGCTCTGACATATCGTAAGAGGTAATAATTTGTCTTCCCTTTCCCCTTTATTCTAGAAGAAGCACAGGTGAAATAAAAAGATCTGAAAGAGCTGGCACAGTGGTGCACGCCTGTAACCCAGCAGCTCAGGAGGCTGAGGCAAGAGGATAGTGAGTTCAAAGACAGCCTCAGCAAAAACAAGGCACCAAGAAACTCAGTGAGACCCTGTCTCTAAATAAAATATAAAATAGGGCTGGGGATGTGGCTCAGTGGTCAAGCCCCTGAGTTCAATCTCCGGTAACTGCCCCCCTACACCCCGGC
>NW_027521365.1:36113-66009 GCF_052094955.1 Ictidomys tridecemlineatus
ACAGAGCAGATATTGGAATCTGGGGTGCTGAAAGATCGTTGAAGAGAGCACAGGTTGGAGACTGGGGTGCAGAAGGCTTGTTACAGAGAGTAGAGGTTGAAGACTGGGGTGCAGAAGACCTTTTACAAAGAGCAGAGTTTGGAGATTGGGGTGCAGAAAAACTGTTACCGAGAGCAGAGGTTGGAGACTGGGGTGCAGAACGACTGTTAGAGAGAGCAGAGGATGGAGACTTAGTTGCAGAAGGACAGTTACAGAGAGCACAGGTTGGAGAGTGGGGTGCAGAATAAATGTTGCAGAGAGCAGAGTTTGGAGACTTGGGTGCATAAGGACTGATGCAGAGAGTAGAGGTTCAAGACTGGAGTGCAGAAGTATCATTTCAGAGAGAAGAGGTTGGAAACTAAGGTGCAGAAGGATCGTTACACAGAGCAGAGTTTGGTTCCTGGGGTGTAAAAGGACTGCGGAAGAGAACAGAGGTTGGAGACTGAGGTGCAAAAGGACTGATACATAGAGCAGAGGTTGAAGACTGGGGTGCAGAATAACTGATACACAAAGCAGATGTTGGAGACTGGGATTAAGAAGGACCGTTATAGAGGGAAGAGTTTGGAGACTCCAGAAGAGAAGGACTTTTACAGAGAGCAAAATTTGGAGACTGTGATGCAGAAGGACTGTTGCAGAGAACAAAGGGTGGAGACTGGGGTGCAGAAGGATTCTTACAGAGAGCAGAGTTTGGAGTCTGGGGTGCAGAAGGACTGTTGCAGCGAGCAGATGTTGGAGACTGGGGTGCAGAAAGATTCTTACAGAGAGCAGGGTTTGGAGACTGGGGTGCAGAAGGATCGTTTCAGAGAGTAGAATTTGGAGACTGGGTTGCAGAAAGACCTTTACAGATTGCAGAGGTTGGAGACTGAGGTGCAAAAAAACTTTTACACAGAGAAGAGGTTGGAGACAGGGGTGTCAAAGTATTCTTACAGAGAGCAGAGGATGGAGACTGGGGTTCAGAAGGAGTGTTACAGAGAGCAGAGTTTGGAGATTGGTTATCAGAAAAACTGTTACAGAGATCAGAGGTTGGAGACTGTGATGCAGAAGGCCTGTTACAGAGAGCAGAGTTTGGAGATGAGGTGCAGAAGGATCGCTACAGAGAGCAGAGGTTGGACACTGATGTGCAATAGGACTGTTACAGAGAGCAGAGTTTGGAGACTGGGATGCAGAAAAATCTTTGCCTTGAGCAGAGTTTGGAGACTGAGGTGCAGAAGGATCACTACCAAGAGCAGAGTTTGGAGACCTGGGTGCAGTAGGATAGTTACAAAGAGCACAGGTTGGAGACTGGGGTGCAGAAGAAATGTTGCAGAGAGCAGAGGTTTGAGACTGGGGTGCAAAAGGACTTTAGCAGATAGCAGAGGTTGGAGACTGTGGTGTAGTAGGACTTTTGCAGAGATCAGACGTTGGAGACTGGGATTCAGAAGGATCGTTGCAGAGAGCAGATGTTGGAGACTGGTGTATAAAAGGACTTTTGCAGAGAGCAGAGGTTGGACAATGGGGTGCAGAAGGACTGATACAGAGAGCAGAGGTTTTAGACTGGGGTGCAGAATAACTGATACAGAAAGTAGAGTTTAGAGACTGGGGTGCAGAAAGACTGTTGCAGTGAAAAGAGTTTGTAGCCTGGGGTGCAGAAGGACAGCTGCAGAAAACAGAGGTTGGATACTGGGGTGCAGAAGGGCCGTTGCAGAGAGATGAGGTGGAGACTGAGGTGCAGAATGACTGTTACAGAGAGCAAATCTTGGAGACTGGGTTGAAGAAGACCTGTTACAGAGAGCAGATGTTGGAGAATGGGGTGCAGAAGCATTTTTATAGATACCACAGTTTGGAGACTGGGGTTTAGAAGGATTGTTGCAGACAGCAGAGGTTTCACACTGAGGCTAAGAAGGACTGTTGCAGTAAGCAGAGGTTGGAGTCTGAGGTGCAGAAGAACTTTTTCAGAAAGCAGAGGTTGAAAATTGGTGTGAAGAAGACCGTTATAGAGAGAAGAGGTTGGAGACTGCAGTACAGAAGGACTGTTACAGAGAGCAGAGTTTGGAGTCTTGGGTGCAGAAGGACCGTTGCAGAGAGTAGTGGTCGAAGACTGGGGTGCAGAAGGTCTTTTATAGAGAGCAGTCGTTGGAGACAGAGGTGCAGAAGGATTGTTACAGAGAGCAGAGATTGGAAATTGAGGTGCAGAAGGACTGTTGCAGAGAGGAGAAGATGGAGACTGGGATGCAGAAGGAGTGTTACAGAGAACAGAGTTTGTAGCCTGGGGTGCAGAAGGACAGCTGCAGAGAATAGAGGTTGGATACTGGGGTGCAGAAGGGCCGTTGCAGAGAGATGAGGTTGGAGACTGAGGTGCAGAATGACTGTTACAGAGAGCAAAGTTTGGAGACTGGGTTGAAGTAGACCTGTTACAGAGAGCAGATGTTGGAGAATGGGGTGCAGAAGCATTTTTATAGACACCACAGTTTGGAGACTGGGGTTTAGAAGGATTGTTGCAGAGAGCAGAGGTTTCACACTGAGGCTAAGAAGGACTGTTACAGAGAGCAGAGGTTGGAGACTGAGGTGCAGAAGGACTTTTTCAGAAAGCAGAGGTTGGCAATTGGTGTGAAGAAGGACCATTATAGAGAGAAGAGGTTGGAGACTGCGGTACAGAAGGACTGTTACAGAGAGCAGAGTTTGGAGTCTTGGGTGCAGAAGGACCATTGCAGAGAGCAGATGTAGAAGACGGGGGTGCAGAAGGACTGTTATAGATAGCAGACATTGGAGACAGACGTGCAGAAGGATTGTTACAGAGAGCAAAGATTGGAGATGGAGGTGCAGAAGGACTGTTGCAGAGAGGAGAGGATGGAGACTGGGGTGTAGAAGGAGTGTTACAGAGAGCAGATTTTGAAGATTGTGGTGCAGAAGAACTGTACAGAGAGCCGAGCTTGAAGACTTGGGTGCAGAAGGATTGTTACAGAGAGCAGAGTTTGGAGACTCGGGTGCAGAAGGACTGTTACAGAGAGCAGAGATTCGAGACTGGGGTGCAGAAGAACTGTTACAGAGAGCAGAGTCTGGAGACTGGGGTGCAGAAGGCCTGTTACAGAGAGCAGATGTTGGAGACTGAGGTGTAGAAGGATTGTTGCAGAGAGCAGAGGTTGGAGAATTAGGTGCAGAATGATCTTTATAGAGAGCAGAGGTTGGAGACTGGGGTCAGAAAGACAGTTACGGAGACAACAGGTTGGAGACTGGGGTGCAGAAGGATCGCTGCAGAGAGCAGAGTTTAGAGACTCTGGTACAGAAGGATCATTAGAGAGAGCAGAGGTTTTAGACTGGGGTGCAGAATGACAGTTACAGAGAGCACAATTTGGAGACCTGTGTGTAGAAGAAATGTTGCAGAGAGCAGAGGTTTGAGATTGAGGTGCAGAAGGACTCTTGCAGAGAGCAGAGGTTGCAGACTGGGGTGTAGAAGGATCGTTACAGAGTGCAGAGGTTGGAGACTGCAGTACAGAAGGACTGTTACAAAGAGCACAGGTTTGAGACCGGGGTGAAGAAGGACTGTTGCAAAGAACAGAGTTTGAAGACTGTGGTGCAGAAGAATCTTACAGAGAGTAGATGTTCGAGATTGAGTTGCAAGAGGACTGTTGCAGAGAGAAGAGGTTAAATACTGGGGTGCAGAAGGACTGTTACAGAGAGGAGAGTTTGGAGACTGTGGTGCAGAAGGATCTTACAGAGCATAGAGATTGTCGAACTGGGTTCACAATGACTGTTGCATAGAGCAGAGCTTGGAGACTGGGGTGCACAAGGACTGTTACAGAGAGAAGAGGTTGGAGACTGTGGAGTATAAGGATCATATAGAGAGTAGAGGTTGGAGACTGGTGTTCAGAAGGACTGTTGCAGAGAGCAGAGGTTGGAGACTGGGTTGCAGAAGTACTGTTACAGATAGCACAGTTTCGAGACTGGGTTGCAGAAGGATCATACAGAGAGCATTTTGCAGACAGAGGTGCATAAGGGGTGTTACAAGAGCAGAGGTTAAAGACTGGGATTCAGAAGGATTTTTGCAAAGAGCAGCGTTTTCAGACTGAGGTGCATAAGGACTGTTGCAGAGAGCAGATGTTCGATCCTGGTGTGCAGAAGGACTGTTACAGAGAGCAGAGTATGGAGACTGGGGTGCAGAAGGCCTTTTACAGAGAGCAGAGTTCTGAGACTGGGGTGCAGAAGGACTGTTACAGATAGCATAGTTCGGAGACTGGGGTACAGAAGGATTGTTGCAGAGAGCAGAGGTTCCAGACTGAGGTGCAGAAGGACTGTTACAGAGAGCATAAATTGTAGTCTGAGGGGCAGAAGCACTATTACAGAAAGAAGAGGTTGGCAATTAGGGTGCAGAAGGACTGTTACAGAGAGCAGAGTTTTAAGATTGGTGAGCAGAAGAACTGTTACAGAGAGCAGAGTTTAAAGACTGGGGTGCAGAAGGACTAATACAGAAAGTAGATGTTGGAGACTGGGGTGTAGAAGCACCTTTACAGAGAGCAGAGTTTGGAGCCTGCTGTAAAGAAGTACTGTTACAGGGAGCAGAGTTTAGAGACTGGGGTTCTAAAGGATCGTTTCAGAGAGCAGATTTTGTAGACTGGTGTGCAGAAGGATTTTAGAGAGAGCATAGGTTGGAGACTGAGCTGCATAAAGACTGTTACAGAGAGCAGAGGTTGAAGACTGGGGTGCAGAAGGATCGTTGCAGAGAGAAGAGAATGGAGACTTTGGTGGAGAACGATACTTACAGAGAGCAGATGTTGGATATTGGGGTGCAGAAGGACAGTTAAAGAGAGCACAGGATGGAGACTAGGGTGCCGAAGACATGTTGCAGAGAGTAGAGGTTGGATACTAGGGTGCAGAAGGACTGTTCCAGAGGGCAGAGGTTGTAGACTGAGGTGCAGAAGTCCTGTTACAAAGAGCAGAGGTTGGAGACTGGGGTACAGAAGAACTGATACAGAAAGCAGAGGTTGGAGATGGGGGTGCAGAAAAACTGTAGCAGAGAAGAGAGTTTGGAGACTGGGGTGCAGAAGGACCGATGAAGAGAGCTGAGGTTGGAGATTTAGTTGCAGAAGATTGTTACAGAGAGCAGAGGTTGGATACTGGGGTGCATATGGACTGTTACAGAGAGCAGAGGTTGAAGACTGCACGAAGAAGAATCTTACAGAGAGCAGAGGTTGGAGACTAGGGTGCAGAAAGACTGTTGCAGAGAGTAGTATTTGGAAACTGAGGTGCAAAAAATTGTTTAAGAGAGAAGAGGTTGGAGACTGGAGTGCAGAAGGCCTGTTACAGAGAGCAAAGTTTGGAAACTGAAGTGCAGAAAGCCTTTTATAGAGAGCAGAGGTCTGAGACTGGGGTGCAGAAGGACTGTTACAGAGAGAACAAGTTGTAGTCTGAGGGGCAAAGGTCTATTAGAGAAAGAAGAGGTTGGCAATTGGGGTTCAGAAGAATTGTTACAGAGAGAAGAGTTTGGAGACTGCGGTAGAGAAGGACTGTTACAGAAAGCAGAGTTTGGACACTGGGATGCAGAAGGAACATTGCAGAGAGGAGATGTTGGAGACTGGGGTTCAGAAGGACTGTTACAGACTTCAGAGTTTGGAGACTGAGGTGCAAAAGGATAGTTACAGAGAGCAGAGTTTGGAGACTGAGGTGCAGAAAGACTTTTACAGAGAGCAGAGGTTGAGGACTGGGGTTCAGAAGGATTCTTACAGAGAGCAGAGGATGGAGACTGGGGTGCATAAAAAGTGTTACAGAGAGCAGAGTTTGGAGATTCTGGTTCAGAATAACTTTTAAAGAGAGCAGAGTTTTAACACTGGGGTTCAGAAAGATTGTTATAGAGTGCAGAGTTTTGATTTTGGTGCAGCAGGACTGTTACAGAGAGTAGAGCTTGGAGACAGGTTGCAGAAGAACTGTCACAGAGAGCAGAGGTTGGAGACTGCGGTGCAGAATGACTGAAACACAAAGCAGAGTTTGGAGACTGGGGTGCATAAAGACCATTACAGAGAGCACAGTTTGGAGACTGCGGTATAGAAGGACTGTTACAGAGAGCAGAGAATGGAGTTGGGGCACAGTAGAACTTTTGCAGAGAGCAGAGATTCGAGTCTGAGATGCAGAAAGACTGTTGCAGAGAGCAGAGTATAGAGACCGGGGTGCTGAAGGACTGATACAGAAAGCAGACTTTGGAGACTGGGGTGCAGAAGGACCGTTACAGAGATAAGAGGTTGAAGACAGCAGTACAGAAGGACGGTTACAGAGAGCAGAGGTTGGAGATTGGGGTGGAAAAGAAATATTGCAGAGAGCAGAATTCGGAGACTGGTGTGCAGAAGGACTTTTGCAGCGATCAGAGGTTAAAGACTGGGGTGCAGGAGGACTGTTGCAGAGAGCAGAGTTTTCAGTCTGAGGTGCAGAAGGACCCTTACAAAGAACAGAGGTTGGATACTGTGGTACAGAAGAACTGTTACAGGGAGCAAAGGTTGGAGACTGGGGTGCAGAATAACTGTTGTGGAGAACAGAGTTTGGAGAGTGGGGTGCAGAAGGACCATTGCAGATAGCAGAGGTTGGAGACTGGGTTTCAGAACGATCATACATAGAGCAGAGTTTGGACACTGAGGTGCAGAAGGACTGATGCAGACAGCAGAGGTTGGAGATTGTGGCGCAGTAGGACTGTTGCAGAGAGCAGAGGTTGGAGTCTGAGGTGCAGAAAGATTGTTACAGAGAGCAGAGTTTAGAGACCAGGGTGCAGAAGGACTGATACAGAAAGCAGAGTTTGGAGACTTGGGTGCAGAAAGACCGTTAAAGAGAGCAGAGGTTGGAGACTGAAGTACAGAAGGACGGTAACACAGAGCAGAAGTTGGAGACTGTGGTCGAAAAGGACTGTTGCAGAAAGCAGATTTTGAAGACTGGGGTGCAGAAGGACTGTTGCAGAGAGCAGAGGTTGCAGAGTGAGGTGCAGAAGGACTTTTACAGAGAGCAAAGTTTGGAGAATGGGGTGCAGAAGGAACCTTACAGAGAAAAGAGGTTGAAGACTACGGTACAGAAGAACTGTTGTAGAGAACAAGGTTAAAGACTGGGGTGCATAGGTACCATTGGATAGAGTAGACGTTAGAGACTGTGGTTCAGAAGGAATGTAACCGAGAGAAGAGTTTGGAAACTGGGGTGCAGAAGAAGCTTCCAGTGAAAAAAGTTTGGAGACTGGGGCAAGGAAGGATTGTTGCAGAGAGCAGAGGTTGGAGACTTGGGTGCAGAAGAATCGTTACAGAGAGCAGAGGGTGGAGACTGGGGGTGCCGAAGGACTGTTACAGAGAGCAAAGGTTGGAGTCTGGGTTCAGAAGTACTGTTACTGAAAGCAGAGTTTGGAGACTGGTTTTCAGAAGAATCTTAGAGAGAGCAGAGTTTTGAGACTGTGGAACAGAAGGACTGTTACAGAGAGCAGAGGCTGGAGACTGGGGAGCAGAAAAACTGTTGCAGAGGACAGAGGTTTGAGACTGGGGTTCAGGTCGACCATTTCAGAAAGCATAGTTTGGAGACTGGGGTAGAGAAGGCATCATACAGAGAGCAGAGTTTGGATATTGGGGTGCAGTAGGATCTTACAGAGAGAAGAGGTTGGAGACTGATGTGCAGTAGGACTCTTACAGAGAGCATAGTTTGGAGACTTGGGTGCAGAAGGACTGATAGAGAAAGCAGAGATTGGAGGTTGTGGTGAAGAAAGAAGGTTACAGAGAGCAGAGGTTGGACTGCAGTACAGAATTTCTTTTACAGAGAGCAGTGATTGGAGGCTGGGGTGCCGAATGATTGTTGCAGAGATCAGATGTTGCTAACTAGGGTGCAGAAAGACTGTTGCAGAGATCAGATTTTGAAGACTGGGGTGCAGAAAGACTGATACAGAAAGCAGAGTGTGGAGAATGGGGTGCAGAAGGAATCTTACAGAGAGCAGATGTCGGACAATAGGTTGCAGAAGGACTTTTGCAGAGAGCAGAGGGTGGAGACTGGAATGGAGAAGAATTGTTGCAGAGAGAAGAGTTTGGTGACTGGGGTGCAGAAGAACTTTTACAGAGAGCAGAGTTTTTTAGACTGGGTTTAAAAAGATCTTACAGAGAGCAGAGGTTTGAGACTGAGTTGAAGAAGGACTGTTGCAGAGAGCTGAGATTGGAGACTAGGGTACACAAGGACTTTTTCAGAGAGCAGATGTTGGAGACTGTTGTTCAGAAGGACTGTTGCAGAGAGCAGAAGTTGGAGAATGGGGTACAGAAAGACTTATGCAGAGAGCAGAGGTTGGAGACTGAGGATCAGATGGACGGATAATGAAGGCAGAGGTTGGAGACTGGAGTGCAAAAGGACCTTTAAAGAGAGCAGAGTTTGCAGACTTTGGTACAGAAGGACTATTACAGAGAGCAGAGTTTGGAGACTGGGGAGCAGAAGGACTGTTGCGGAGTACAAATGTTGGAGACTGGGGTGAAGCAGGACCGTTGCAGAAAGAAGAGGTTGGAGACTGGCTTGGAGAAGGAATATTACAGAGAGCAGATTTTGAAAACTGGGATGCAGAAAGATCTTTCGAGACCAGAGTTTGGAGACTGAGATGCAGAAGGATCGTTGCAGAGAGTAGATGTTAGAGATTGAGTTTCAGAAGAATCATTGCAGAGAACAGAGTTTGGAGACTTGGGTACAGAAGGTTCCTTGCAGTGAGCAGAGTTTCCAGACTGAGATGCCGAAGGACTCTTACACAGAGCAGAGGTTAAAGACTGAGGTGAAGAAGGACAGTTACAGAGAGCAGATCTGGGAAGCAGGGGTGCAGGACTGATACAGAGCAGAAGTTAAAGACTGAGGTACATAAGGACTGTTACAGAGAGCAGAGTTTGGAGACTGGGGTGCAGAAGGATAATTGCAGAGAGCAGAGTCTTCAGACTGAGGTACAGAAGAACTGTTGCAGAGAGCAGATGTTGAAGATTGGGGTGGACAAGGACTGTTGAAGAGAGCAGAGATGGGAGCCTGGGGTGCAGAGGAATCGTTCCAGCGAGCAGAGGTTTGAAAGCGGGGTGCAGAAGGACTGTTACAGAGAGCAGAGATTTGAGACTGGGGTGCAGAAAGACTGTTGCAGAGCAGATGATGAAGACTAGTGTTTAGAAGGACTGTTCCAGAGAGCAGAGGATGGAGACTGGGGTGTAGAAGGACTGTTGCAGGGATCAGAGGATGGAGACTGGGTTGGAGAAGGACGGTTGCAGAGAGCAGATGTTGGAGACTGGGGTGCAGAAGGAATGTTGCATAGAGCAGTATTTGGAGACTCTTGTGCATATGGACTATTGCAGACAACAGAGGTTGGAGACTGAAGTGCAGAAGAACTGATACAGACAGCAGAGTTTTGAGAATGTGGTGCAGAAAGACTGATACAGAAAGCAGAGGTTGGAGAATGTGGTGCAGAAGGACCCTTGAAGAGAACAGAAGTTGGAGACTGCGGTACAGAAGGACTGTTACAGAGAGCAGAGGTTTTAGACTGGGGAGCAGAATAACTGTTGTAGAGATCAGAGTTTGGAGACTTTGGTGCAGAAGCACCATTTCAGAAAGCAGAGGTAGAAGACTGGGTTTCAGAAGCATCTTACAGAGAGCAGAGTTTGCACACTGAGGTGCAGAATGACTGTTGCAGAGAGCAGAGGTTGGAGATTGGGGAGCAGAAGGACTTTTGCAGAGAACAGAGGTTGGAGTTTGAGGTGCAGAAGGACTGTTACAGAGAGCAGAGGTCAGAGACAGAATGCAGAATGACTGATACATAACGCAGAGTTTGGAGATCCGGTTCGTAAGGACCATTACAGAGAGCAGAGGTTGGAGACTGCAGTACAGAAGGACTGTTACAGAGAGAAGAGTTTGGAGACAGGTGTGCAAAATTATCTTACAAAAAGCATAGGTTGGAGAGTGAGGTGCAGAAGGACTGTTGCAGAGCAGATCATGGAGACAAGGGTGTAGAAGGACTGTTACAGAGAGCAGAGTTTGTAGACTAGGGTGCAGAAGCATCATACAGAGAGCAGATTTCGGAGACTGAGGTGCAGAAGAACTGTTGCAGAGAGCAGAGATTGGAGACTGGGGTGCAGAAGGACTGATACAGAGGGCAGAGTTGGG
Organism: Ictidomys tridecemlineatus; assembly: GCF_052094955.1. Taxonomy (NCBI): domain Eukaryota; kingdom Metazoa; phylum Chordata; class Mammalia; order Rodentia; family Sciuridae; genus Ictidomys; species Ictidomys tridecemlineatus. The sequence continues at coordinate 46,248 of NW_027521365.1, forward strand.
ACACTGGTGTGCAGAAGCATCTTACAACGAGCGAATTATGGAGACTGAGGTGCAGAAAGACTGTTGCAGAGAGCAGAGGTTGGGGACTGGGGAGCAGAAGGACTGTTAAAGAGAGCAGAGTTTGTAGACGTGGGTGCAGAAGGCCTGTTACGGAGAGAAGAGGTTGGAGACTGGAGTGCAGAAGGCCTCTGACAGAGAGCAGAGTTTGGAGACTGAGGTGCAGAAGGACAGCTGCAGAGAACAGAAGTTGGAGACTGGGGTGCATAAGGACCATTGCTGAGAGAAGAGGTTGGAGACTGATGTGCTAAAGGACTTTTACATAGAGCACAGGTAGGAGACTGGGGTGCAAAATGAATGTTGCAGAGAGCAGAGGTTGAAGACTGGCGTGCAGGAGGACTGTTACAGAAAGCAGAGGTTAGAGACTGAGGTGCAGAAAGACTGTTAAAGAGAGCAGAGGTTGGACAGTGGGTTCAGAAGGACTTATTGAGAAAGCAGATGTTGGAGACTGGGGAGGAGAAGGACGGATAAAGAGAGCAGTGGTTGGAGACTCTGGTACAGAAGGACTGCTACAGAGTGCAGAGGTTGAAGAATGAGCTGCAGAAGGACTGTTGCAGAGAACAGAGGTTGGAGACTGGGGTGCAGAAGCACCTTTGCAGAGAGCAGAGTTTGGAGACAGAGGTGCAGAATTATTGTTACAGAGAGTAGAGTTTGGAGATGGGGAGCATAAATACTGTTTCAGTGAGCAGAGTTTGCAGACTGGGTTTCAGAAGGGTCTTACAGATATCAGAGGTTGGAGACTGAGGTGCAAAAGCACTGTTGCAGGGAGTAGAGTTTGGAGACCGAGGTGCAGAAGGACCATTGCAGAGAGCAGAGCTTGGAGACTGAGGTGCAGAATGATTGATAAAGAGAGCAGAGGTTGGAGACTGGGGTGCAGAATGACTGTTGCAGAGAGCAGAGGTTTTAGACTGGGGTGTAGAAGGACTGTTGCAGAGAGTAGAGGTTGGAGATTGGGGTGAAGAAGGACTGTAGCAGAGAGTAGTGTTTCGAGACTAAGGTGCAGAAGGACAGTTACACAGAATAAAGGTTGGAGACTCGGGTGCAGAAGGACTAAGACAGAGCTTGGAGACTCGTGTGCAGAAGGACCCTAACAGAGAGCAGTGGTTGGAGACTGCAGTACAGAAGGACTGTTAAAAAGAGCAGAGGTTGGAGACTGGGGTGGAGAAGAACTGTTGCAGAGAGCAGATGTTGGAGACTGGTGTGCAAAAGGACTTTTGCAGAGAGCAGAGGATGGAGACTGGGGATGAAGAGGACTGTTTCAGAAAGCAGAGGTTGCAGACTGAGTTGCAGAAGGACTGAGACAGAGAGCATAGTTTGGAGACTGTGGTTCAAAACGACTTATACAGAAAGCAGAGGTTGGATACTAGAGTACATAAGGACACTCACGGAGAAAAGAGTTTGGAGGCTGCGGTACAGAAGGACTGTTACAGAGAGCATGGGTTCGAGACTGGGGTGCAGAAGGATCATTGGGGTTAGCAGAATATGGAGACTGGGTTGTAGAAGTACTGTTGCAGAGAGCAGAGTTTGTAGACGGGATTGTAGAAGGACTGCTGCAGAGAGCAGACCTTGGAGACTGGGGTGCAGAAGGACTGTTGCATAAAGCAGAGGTTGGAGACTGAGTTACAGAAAGACTGTTACAGAGAGCAGAGGTTGGAGACAGGTGTGCAGGATTATCTTACAGAGAGCATAGGTTGGATACTGGGGTGCAGAAGGACTGATACAGAGGGCAGAGTTGGGAGATTGAGGTGCAGAAACATCATACAGCGAGCGACCTATGGAAACTTGGTGCAGAAAGACTGTTGCAGAGAGCAGAGTTTGGAGACTGGGGTGCAGAAGGACTGTTAAAGAGAGCAGAGTTTGGAGACTTGGGTGCAGAAGGCCTGTTACAGAGAGCAGATGTTGGAGACTGCATTACAGAAGGACTGTTACATGGAGCAGATGTTGCAGACTGCGGTGCAGAATGACTGTTGAAGAGAACAGAACTTGGAGACTGGGGTGCATAAGGACCGTTGCTGAGAGAAGAGGTTGGAGACTGATGTGCAGAAGGATTGTTACAGAGAGCATAGTTTAGAGAATGAGGTGCAGAAGGACTGTTAAAGAGAGTAGAGTTTGGAGACTTGGGTGCAGAAGGACTGATAGAGAGAGCAAAGGTTGGAGACTGGGGTACAGAAGGAATGTTGCAGAGTGCAGAGTTTTAAACTGGTGTGCAGAAGTACTGTTGCAGAGAACAGAGGTTGAAGCCTGGGGTGCACAATGATCGTGGAAGAGAGCAGAATTTTCAGGTGAGGTGCAGAAGGACTAATGCAGAGAGCAGATGTTAGAGACTGGGGTGCAGAAGGACTGTTGCAGAGAGCAGAGGTTGGAGATTTGTGTGCAAAGGACTGTTCCAGAGAGGAGATGTTGGAGACTGGGGTGCAGAAAGCCTGTTACAGAGAGCAGAGTTTGGAGAAGGGGTGCAGAAGGACTGTTACAGAGAGCAGAGTTTGGAGACTGAGGTGCAGAATGACTGATAAAGAAAGCAGAGTTTAGAGACTGGGGAGCAGAAGGACCATTACAGAGAGCAGAGGTTGGGGACTGCGGTGCAGAAGAACTGTTACAAAGAGCATTAGTTGAAGACTGGGGTGCAGAAGGACTGTTGTAGAGAGCAGACGTAGGAGATTGGGGTGCAGAAGGATTGATGCAGAGAGCAGAGGTTGGAGACTGAGGTGTAGAAGGACTGTTGCAGAGAACAGAGGTTGGCGACTGAGGTGCAGAAAGACCCTTGAAGACAGCAGAGGTTGGAGACTGGGGTGCAGAAAGATCTTACAGAGAGCAGAGGTTGGAGACTTAAGTGCAGAAGGAATGTTGTAGAGAGCACACGTAGGAGACTGGGGTGCAGAAGGATTGTTGCAGAGAGCAGAGTTTGGAGACTTGGGTGCACGACTGGTAAGAAAGCAGAGGTTGGAGTCTGGGGTGCCGAAGGACCATAACAGAGAGCTGAGATAGGAGACTGGGGTGCAAAAAGACTTTTACAAAGAGCAGAGATTGGAGACTGGGGAGTAAAAGGACTGTTGCAAGAACAGAGGTTTAAGACAGGGTTGCAGAAGGACCTCTGCAGAGAGAAGAGTTTGGAGACTGAGGTGCAGAAAGATTGATACAGAGAGCAGAGTTTAAAGACTGCAGTGCAGAAGAACTGTTACTGACAGTAGAGTTTGGAAACTGGGGTAAAGAAGCTTATTACAGCTAGCAGAAGTTGGAGAGTGGGGTGAAGAAGGGTCTTTGCAGAGAGCAGAATTTGGAGACTGGGGTACAGAAGGATTGTTACAGAGAACAGAGTTTGGATATTGAGATGCAGAAGGACTGTTGCATAGAGCAGAAGTTGGAGATTTGGGTACAGAAGGACTATTGCAGAGAGCAGAAGTTGGAGACTGAGGTGCAGAAAGACTGTTACAGAGAGCAGAAGATTTAGACAGGGGTGCAGAAGGAATGATACAGAAAGCAGAGTTTGGAGACAGGGGTACAGGAGGACAATAACGGAGAGCAGAGGTTGGAGTCTGCAGTACAGAAGGACTGTTATAGAGAGCAGAGGTTGGAGACTGGGGTGCAGGAGGACTGTTGCAGAGAGCAGACGTTGGGGACTGGGTTGCAGAAGGATCCTTCCAGAGAGCAGAGGTTGGCAACTTGGGTGTAGAAGGACTGTTGCAGAGAGCAGAGGTCGGAGACTGAGGTGCAGAAAGGCTGCTACAGGAAGCAGAGTTTGGAGACTGGGATGCAGAAAGACTGTTGCAGTAAGCAGAGGTTGGAGACTGGGTTGAAGAAGGAATGTTACAGAGAGCAGAGTTTGTAAACTGGGGTGCGGAAAGACCATTACAGAGAGCAGAGTTTGGAGACTGCAGTACAGAAGGACTGTTAAACAAAGCAGATGTTTGAGACTGTTGTGCAGAAAGACTGTTGCAGAGCAGATGTTGGATACTGGGGTGCAGAAAAACTGTTGCAGAAAGCAGAGGTTGGAGACTGTGGTGCAGAAGGACTGATACAGAAATCAGATTTGAGACTGGGGTGCAGAAAGACTATTACAGAGAGCAGAGTTTAGAGACTGCAGTACAAAAGAACTGTTGTAGAGAACAAGGTTGGAGACTGGGGTGCATAGGGACCATTGCAGAGGGCAGACGTTGGAGACTGCGGTGCAGAAGGAATGTTACAGAGAGCAGAGTGTGGAAATTAGGGTGCAGAAGAATTTTAAAGAGAGGAATGTCTGGAGACTTGGGTGCAGAAGGATTGTTGCAGAGAGCAGACGTTGAAGACTGGGGTGCAGGAGGACTGTTGCAGAGAGCAGTTGTTGAAGACTGAGGTGCAGAAAAACTGTTACAGAGAGCAGTGTTTGGAGACTGGTGTGCAGAAGGACTAATACTGAGAGCAGAGTTTGGTGACTGGGATCCCGAACAATCTTACAGAGAGGAAATTTTTGAGACTGGGGTGCAGAAGGATTGTTGCCGAGAGCAGACCTTGGAGACTGGAGTGCAGAAAGATCGTTGCAGAGAGTACATTATGGAGAATGGTGTATAGAAGGACTGTTCTAGAGAGCAGAGTTTGGAGACTGGGGTGAAGAAGGACCGTTGCAGAGAGCAGTTTTTGAAGACTGAGGTGTAGAATAACTGTCACAGAGATCAGTGTTTAGAGACTAAGGTTCTGAAGAACTGTCGCAGAGAAGAGAGGTTAGAGACTGTTGTGTAGAAGGACTGTTGCAGAGAGAAGACGTTGGAGACAGGGGTCCAGAAGGATCGTTGAAAAGAGCAGAGATTGGAGACTGGGGTTCAGAAAGACTGCTGCAGAGAGTAGATGTTGGAGACTGAGGTGAAGAAGGACTGTTGCAGAGAGCAGATTTTTAAGGCTGGGGTGAAGAAGGACTATTACATAGAGCAGAGTTTGGAGACTGAGGTGCAGAAGGACTGTTACAGAGATCAGAGTTTGGAGACTGGAATGCAGAAGGACTGTTACAGAGAGAAGAGGTTGAAGACAGGGGTTCAGATGGATCTTATACAGAGCAGAGTTTGGAGACTGGGGTGCAAAAGGACTGTTGCAGAGAGCAGATGTTGAAGACTGGGGTGGAGAAAAATCGTTGCAGAGGGAAAAGGTTGGAGACTAGGGTGCAGAAGGCCTGGTACAGAGAGCAGAGACTGGAGACTGTTGTGCAGAAGGTCTGTTACAGAGTGCAAAGTTTAAAGACTGGGTTGCAGAAGGATCTTACAGAGAGCAGAGTTGGGAGACTGCGGAGAAGACGGACTGTTACAGAGAGCAGAGGTAGGAGACTGGGGTGCAGAAGGGTCGTTGCAGAGAGCAGAAATTTCAGACTTAGATTCAGAAGAACTGTTACAGAGAGCAGATGTTGGAGACTGGGGAGCAGAAGGACTGTTGAAGAGAGCAGATGTTGGTAACTAGGGTGCAGAATGACTGTTGTAGAGAGCAGAGGTTGGAGAATATGCTGCAGAAGGACTGTCGCAGAGAGCAGAGTTTAGAGACTGATGTGTGGAAGTCCTGCTACAGAGAGTCGAGGTTGGAGACTTGGATGCAGAAGAACTGTTACAGAGAGCAGAGGTTGGATACAGAAGTGCAGAAGGATCTTACAGAGAGCAGAATTTGGAGACTGTGGTGCAGAAGGACTGTGGCAGAGATCAGAGGTTGGAGACTGGAGTGCACTAGAATCATTGCGGAGAGCAGAGATTGGAGCCTGGGTTACAGAAGGATCATTGCAGAGAGCAGATTTTGGAGACTGGGGTGCAGAAGGCCTGCTACAGAGAGAAGACTTTGGAGACTGGCATGCAGAAGGCCTGTTATGGAGAGGAGAGGGTGGAGATTGAGGTGCAGGTGGACTGTTACATAGAGCAATGTTTTGAAACTGGGGTGCAGAAGGATCGTGTAGAGAGCAGAGGTATCAGACTGATGTGCAGAAAGACTGTTACAGAAAGTAGAGGTGGGAAATTGGGGTGCAGAAGGACCGTTACAGAGACCAAAGTTTGGAGACTGTGGTATAGAAAAACTGTTACAGAGAGCAGAGGTTGGAGACTGGGGTGCAAAAGGAATGATACAGAGAGCACAGGTTGGAGACTGAGGTGCAGAAGGATAGATACAGAGAGCAGAGTTTTGAGACTGAAGTTCAGAAGGACTGATACCGAAAGCAGTATTTGGAGACTGGGGTGCAGAAGGTCTGTTACAGAGAGCAGTGGTTGGAGACTGGAAGCAGAAAGACTGTTGCAGAGGACAGAGGATGAAGACTAAGGTGCTGCAGAACACTTGCACAAAGCAGAGGATAAAGACTGGGGAAGAGAAAGAATGTTACAGAGAACAGAGTTGAGAATCTGGAGTGCAGAAGGATCTAACAGAGATCAGGGTTTGGAGACTGTGGTGCAGAATGACTGTTGCAGAGAGCAGTGATTAAAGACTAAGGTGCAGAAGTCCTGTTACATAGAGTAGAGGTTGGAGACTGGTGTACAGAAGGATGGTTGAAAGGAGCAGAGCTTAGAGACAGGGGTGAAGAACATCTTACAGAGAGTGGAAGTTGGAGACTGAGGTGCAGAAAAACTCTTGTAGAGATTAGAGGTTGGAGACTGGGGTGCAGTAGGATCAATGCAGAAAGCAGAGTTTGGAGACTAGGGTGCAGAAAGACTGTTGCAGAGAGCAGATTTTAGAAACTGGGGTGCAGAAGACTGTTACACAGAGCAGAATTTGGAGACTGGGGTGCATAAGGACTGTTACAGAGAGCAGAGTTTGGAGACTGGGGTGCAAAAGGACTGCTACAGAGTGCAGAGTGTAAAGACTTGGTGTCAGAAGAATCTTACAGATAGCAGATTTGGGAGACTGAGGTGTAGAAGGACTGTTACAGAGAGCAGAGGTAGGAGACTGGGGTGCAAAAGTGTCGTTGCAGAGAGCAGAGTTTTCAGACTGAGGTGCAGAAGAACTGTTGAAGAGAGCAGATGTTGGAGACTGGGGTGAAAAAGGACTGTTGCAGAGAGCAGATGTTGGTAAGTAGGGTGCACAAGGACTGTTGTAGATAGCAGAGGTTGGAGACTTTGTTTCAGAAGGACTGTTGCAGAGAGCAGATGTTGGAGACTGACTTGCGGAGGTCCTGTTACAGAGAGCAGAGGTTGGAGACTCGGAAGCAGAAAGACTGTTACAGAGAGCAGTGTTTGAAGTCTGGAGTGCAGAAAGATCATTTCAGAGCACAGAATTTTCAGTCTGAGGTGCAGAAGGACTGTTGCATAGAGCAGTTTTTGGAGACTTGCGTGCAGAAGGACTGTTGCAAGGAGCAGACGTTGGAGACTGGGGTGAAAAAGGATGATTGTAGAGAGCAGAGGTTTGAGACTGGGGTGCAGAAGGAGTGGTACAGAGAACAGAGGTTGGAGACTGGTGTGCAGAATGCTTGTTACAGAGAGAAAGGTTTGGAGACAGGGTGCAGAAGGACTGTTACAGAGGAAAGAGTTTGGAGACTGGTTGCCTAAAGATCTTATACAGAGCAGAGGTTTGAGACTGAGGTGCAGAACGACTGTTACAGAAAGTAGAGGTTGGAGACTGAGGTGCAGAAGGATTGTTACAGAGAGCATGTTTTGGAGACTGGGGTGCAGAAGGACTGTTGCAGAGAGCAGAGGTTGGAGACTGTGGTGTAGAAGGACTTTTTGAGGGAACAGAGTTTGGAGACTTGGGTGCAGAAGAAATGTTGCAGAGAGCAGAGTTTGGAGACTGAGATGCAGAAGGACTGTTACAGAGATCACTGGTTTGAGACTGGGGTGCAGAAGGACTGATAGAGAAAGAAGAGGTTGGCGACTGTGGTGAAGAAGGAAAATTACAGAGAGCAGACTTTAAAGACCGCAGTACAGGAGGCCTGTTACAGAGAGCAGAGTTTGGAGACTGGGGTTGAGAAGGAATATTTCAGAGTGCAGATATTGGAGACTGGGGTTCAGAAGAACTGTTGCAGAGAGAAGAGGTTAGACACTGGGGTGCAGAAGAACTGTCACAGAGAGCTGAGTTTGTAGACTGAGGTGCAGATGGAATGTTACAGAGAGCATAAATTGGAGACTGGGGTGCAGAAGTACTGATACAGAGAGCAGAGGTTGGAGACTGTGGTGCAGAAGGACCTTTAGAGAAAGCAGAGTTTGGAGACTGCAGTACAGAACTGTTACAGTGAGTATACGTTGGAGACTAGGGTAAAGAAGGACTGTTTCAGAGAGCAGATGTTGGAAACTGTGGTTCAGAAGGACTGTTGCAGAGAACAGAGTTTAGAGAATCGGATGTAGAAGGACTGTTGCAGAGAGCACATGTTGGAGATAGTGGTGCAAAAGGACTCTTACAGAGAGCAGAGTTTGGATACTAGGGTGCAGAAGGATCTTACAGAGAGCAGAGGTTGGAGACAGGGGTGCAGAAGTACTGTTGCAGAGAGCAGAGGTTGGAGACTGAGGTGCAGAAGAACTGTTATAGAGAAGAGGTTGGAGATGGGGAGAAGAAGGACTGTTACTGAGAACAGAGGTTGGAGACTCATGTGCAGCAGTACCGTTGCAGAAAGCAGAGGTTGGAGACTGGGGTAGATATGGAATGTTACTGGGAGAAGAGTTTTGAAACTGTGGTCCAGAAGGATATTACATAGAGCAGAGGTTGGAGACTGAGGTGCAGAAGGACTGTTGCATAGAGCAGATGTTGCAGACTGGGGTGCAGAAGGTTTGTTGCAGAGAGCAGACGTTGCAGACTGGGGTGAAGAAGGATCGTTGCACACAGCAGAGGTTAGAGACTGGGGAGCAGGAGGACTGTTACAGAGAGTAGAGTTTGGATACTGAGGTGCACATGAATCGTTGCTTAGAGCAGAGATTGGAGACTGAGGTGCAAAAGGACTGTTGCTGAGAGCAGAGGATGGAGACTGTGGTGCAAAGGACTGTTACAGAGAGTAGAGGTTGGAGTTTGGCGTCTAAAAGGCCTGTTACAGAGAGCAGTGGTCAGATACTAGGGTGCAGAAGAACTGTTACAAAGAGCAGAGTTTTTAGACAAGGTTGCACAAGGATCTTACAGAGAGCAGAGGTTGTAGACCAAGGTGAAGCAGGACTGTTACAGAGAGCAGAGGTTGGTGACTAGGGTGCAGAAGGATCGTTGCAGAGAAAAGAGTTTTCAGACTGAGGTGCAGAAAGACTTGTGCAGAGAGCACATGTTGGAGACTGGGGTGCAGAAGGACTGTTGCAGAGAGCAGAGGTTGGAGACTGGAGTGCAGAAGGACTGTTGCAGAGAGCAAGGTTGGAGACTAAGGTGCAGAAAGACTGTTACAGAGAGCAGAGTTTGGAGACTGGGGTGCTGAAGAACTGGTAAAGAGTGCAGAGGTTGGAGACTGGGGTGCAGAAGGATCCTTATAGAGAACAGAGGTCGGAGACTGGGGTACAGAAGGCCTGTTACGGAGAGCAGAGTTTGGAGAAGGGGTGCAGAAGTACTTTTACAGAGAGTAGAGCCCGAAGTGCAGAAGGACCATTGCAGAGAGCAGAGGTTGGAGACTAAGGTTCACAAGGATTGTTACAGAGAGCAGACGTTGGAGAATTTGTCTCAGAAGGACTGCTGCGGAGAGCAGAGGCTGGGCATGGGGTGTAGCAGGACTGTTGCGGAGACCACAGGTTTGAGATTTGGGTGAAGAAGGACTGTTGCAAAGAGTACGGGTTGAAGACTGTGTTGCAGTAGGACTGTTACAGAGGCAGAGGTTGGAGACTTTGGTGCACAAGGACTTTTGCGGAAAGCAGATGTTGGAGACCGGGTTGCAGAAGGACTGTTGCAGAGAGCAGAGTTTGTAGACTGAGTTGCAGAAGTACTGTTACAGAGAGCAGAGGTTGGAGATTGGGGTTCAGATGGACTGATACAGAAAGCAGAGTTTGGAGATTCGGGTGCAGAAGAACTGTTGCAGAGAGCAGAGGTTGGAGAATGGGGTTCAAAAGGCCTGTTACAGAGAGCAGAGGTTGGAGACTGGGGTGCAGAAGGACTGTTACAGACAGCAGAGTTTGGAGACAGGGTTGCAGAAGAATCTTACAGAGAGCAGAGCTTAGAGACTGTGGTACAGCAGGACTGTTACAGAGAACAGAGGTTGGAGACTGGGGTGCAGAAGGATCGTTGCAGAGAACAGAGTTTTCAGACTGAGGTGCAGAAGGACTGCTGCAGAGAGCAGATAGTGGAGACTGGGGTGCAGAAGGACTGTTGTAGAGAGCAGAGGATGGAGACTGCAGTGCACAAGGATCGTTGTAGCGAGCAGAGTTTTGAGACCAGCGTCCAAAAGGAATGTTACAGAGAACAGAGGTTGGAGAAGGGGTGCAGAAGGAGTGTTACAGAGGGCAGAGTTTACAGACTGGGTTGCAGAAGGATCTCAGAGAGAGCAGATGTTGGAGACTGAGCTGCAGAAGGACTGTTACAGAGAGTAGAAGTTAGAGAGTGAGGTGCAGAAGCACCGTTGTAGAGAGCAGAGTTTTGAGACTGAGGTGCAGAAGGATTGTTACAGAGAGCAGAGGTTGGAGCCTGGGGTGCAGAAGGACTTTTGCAGATAGCAGAGTTTGGAGAATGCGGTGTAGAAGGATTGTTGCAGATACAGAGGTTTGAGTGTTTGGTGCAGAAGGACTGATACAGAAAGCAGAGTTTGAAGACTGGGGAGAAGAAGAACCCTTACAGAGTGCAGATTTTGGAGACTGCATTACAGGAGGACTGATACAGAGAGCAGAGTTTGGAGACTGGTATGGAGAAAAACTGTTTCAGAGTGAAGACCTTGGATACTGGGGTGCAGACGAACTGTTGCAGAGAGCAGAGGTTGGAGACTGGGTTGCAGAAGAACTATCCCAGAGAGCAGAGGATGGAGACTGAGATGCAGAAGGAATGTTGCAGGGAGCAGAGTTTGGAAACTGTGGTGCAGAAGGAATGATACAGAAAGTAGAGGTTGAAGACTGAGGTGCAGAACGACCGTTACAGAGAGCAGAGGTTGGAGACTGAGGTACAGAAGGACTGTTACAGAGAGCAGAGGTTGGAGACTGGGGAGCAGAAGGACTGTTACAGAGAGCACAGGTTGGAGACTGTGGAGCAGAAGGACTGTTAGAGAGAGTAGATTTTGGAGACTGAGGTGCAGTAGGACTGTTACAAAAAGCAGAGTTGGGAGACTGGGATGCACAAGGATCGTTGCAGCAAGCAGAGTTTTCGGACTGAGGTTCAGAAAAACTGTTGCTGAGAGCAGATGTTGGAGACTGGGTTACAGAAGGACTTTTGCAGAGAGCAGAGGTTGGAGACTGGGGTGCAAAAAGATCGTTGAAGGCAGCAGAGTTTGGAGACTGGGGTGCAAAAAGATCGTTGAAGACAGCAGAGGATGGAGACTGGGGTAAAGAAGGATTGTTACAGAGATCAGAGTTTGGAGACTGGGGTGCAGAAAAACCATTACAGAGAGAAGAGGTTGGAGACTGCGGGACAGAAGGACTCTTACAGAGATCAGAGGTTGGAGACTGTGGAGCAGAAGACTGTTTCAGAGAGTAGAGGTTGGAGACTGGGGAGCAGAAGGAATATTACAGAGAGCAGAGTTTGGAAACTGGGGTGCAGAAGGATCTTACAGAAAGAAGACGTTGGAGACTGAGGTGCCGAAAGACTTTTACATAAAGCAGAGTTTGAAGACTGGGGTGCAAAATGATCGTTAAAGAGAGAAGAGTTGTCAGACACAGTTGCAGAAAGACTGTTGCAGGGAGCAGATGTTTGAGACTGGGGTGCAAAAAAACTTTTGCAGAGAGCAGAGTTTGGAAACTGGGGTGCAAAAGGATTGTTGTAGAGAGCAGAGTTTTTAGACTGGGGTGCAGAGGGATTCTTACAGAGAGCAGAGGTTGGAGACTGTGGTGCAGAAGGACCATTGCAGAGATCAGAGTTTGGTAACTGAGGTGAAGAATGATTGTTAAAGTGAACAGAAGTTGGTGACAGGGGTGCAGAAGGACTGTTTCAGAAAGCAGAGTTTGGAGACTGGGTTTTAGAAGGACTCTTGCAAAGAGCAGAGGTTGGAGACTGGGGTGCAGAAGGACTGTTACATAGAGCAGATTTTGGAGACAGGGTGGCAGAAGGATCTTACAGAGAGCAGAGTTTCGAGACTGAAGTGCAACAGGAGTATTACACAGAGCAGAGTTTGGAGACTGGGGTGCAGAAGGATCATTGCAGAGAACAGCGTTTTCAGACTGAGGTGCAGAAGGACTCTTGCAGAGAGCAGAGGTTAAAGACAGGTGTGAAGAAGGACTGTTGCATAGAGCAGATATTGGATACTGGGTTGCACAGGGATTGTTGCAGAGAGCAGATGTTGGAGACTGGGGTGCAGAAGGACTGTTGCAGAGAGCAGATGTTGGAAACTGGTGTACAGAAAGATCGTTGCAAACAGCAGAGGTTTGAGACTGGGGTGCAGAAGGACTCTTACAGAGAGTAGAGTTTCGAGACTGAGGTGCAGAAGGATCGTTGCAGAGAGTTGAGGTTTGATACTAGGGTGCAGTAGATCTCCTATAGAGAGCTGAGTTTTCAGACAAGGTTGCACATGGATCTTACAGAGAGCAGAGTTGTAGACCGATGTGCATCACGACTGTTACAGAGAGCAGAGGTTGGAGACTGGGGTGCAGAAGGATCGTGGTAGAGAACAGAGTTATCAGACTGAGGTGCAGAAAGACTTTTGCAGAGAGGAAATGTTGGAGACTCGGGTGCAGAAGGACTGTTGCAAAGAGCAGAGTTTGGGGACTGGGGTGCTGAATGATCGTTGTAGAGAGCAAAATCTTGAGACTGGAGTGCAGAAGGATTGTTATAGAGAACAGAGGTTGGAGACTGGGGTGCAGAAGGCCTATTACAAAGAGCAGAGTTTGGAGAAGGGTTTCAGAAGTACATTTACCGAGAGTAGTTTTTAAAGACTGAGGTGCAGAAGGACCCTTGCAGAAAGCAGAGGTTGAAGACTGAGGTGCAGAAGGATTGTTACAGAGAGCAGAGGTTGGAGACTGGGTTGCAGAGGACTGTTGCAGAGAGCAGAGTGTGGACACTGGGGTGTAGAAGGACTGTTGCGGAGAGCACAGGTTGGAGATTGGGGTGCCGACGGACTGTTGCAGGAAGCAGAGTTTGGAGACTGGGTTACAGTAGAAATGTTACAGTGGCAGAAGATGGAGATTTGGTGCAAAAGAACTTTTTCAGAGAGCAGATGTTGGAGACTGCGGTGCAGAAGGACTGTTGCAGAAAACAGAGTTTGTAGACTGAGGTGCAGAAGCACTGTTACAGAGAGCAGAGGTTGGAGAATGGGGTGCAAAATGCCTGTTACAAAGAGCAGAGGTTGGAGACTGGGGTGAAGAAGGACTGTTACAGAAAGCAGGGTTTGGAGACAGGGTTGCAGAAGGATAGTTGCAAAGACGATAGTTTTCAGACTGAGGTGCAGAAGGACTGTTGCAGAGAGCAGAGTTTGGAGACTGAGTTGCAGAAGGACTGTTACAGAAAGCAGAGTTTGGAGACTTTGGTGCAGAAGAACTGATAGAGAAAGCTGACGTTGGAGTCTGGGGTTCAGAAAGACTATTATAGAGAGCAGAGTTTTGAGACTGCAGTACAGAAGGACTGTTACAGAGAGCAGAGTTTGGAGAAGGAGGTCCAGAAGGATTGTTACGGAGATCAGTGGGTGGAGACTGGGGTGCAGAAGGACAGTTACAGAGAGCACAGATAGAGACTGGGGTGCAGAAGAAATGTTGCAGAGAGCAGAAGTTGGAGACTGGGGTGCAGAAGTACTGTTACTGAGAGCAGAGGTTGGAGACTGGGGTGAAGAAGAACTGATAAAGAAACCTGACATTGGAGACTGGGGTTCAGAAGGACCATTACAGAGAACAGAGTTTTGAGACTGCGGTACAAAAGAACTGTTACAGAGAGCAGAGTTTAGAGACTGAGGTGGAGAAGGAGTGTTGCAGGGAGTAGAGGTTTCAGACTTTGGTGCAGGAGGACTGTGGCAGAGAGCAGAGTTTTGAGACTGAGGTGAAGAAGGACTGTTACCAAGAGCATTGGTTGGAGACTGGGGTGCAGAAGTACTGATACTGAAACCAGAGGTTGGAAACTGGGGTGCAGAAGGACCGTTACAGAGAGCATTTTTTGGAGACTGCACTTCCAGAGGACTGTTACACAGAACAGAGGTTGGAGAAGGGGTGCAGAAGGTCTGTTACAGAGGGCAGTGTTTACAGACTGGGATGCAGAAGGATCTTACAAAGAGCAGATTTTGGAGACTGCAGTACAGAAGGACTTTTACAGAGAGCAGAGGTTGGAGACCTGGGTGGAGAAGAACTGTTTTAGAGAGCAGATGTTGGAGTCTGTGTTGCAAAAGGACTGTTGGAGAGAGCAGAGGATAAATACTGGAGTGTAAAAGTACTGTTGCAGAAAGCAGAGTTTGCAGACTGAGTGGCGAAAGGACTGTTACAGCGGGCAGAGTTTAAAGGCAGTGGTGGAAAATGACGGATACAGAAAGCAGAGGTTGGATACTGGGGTGCATAAGTACCCTTACAAAAAAAAAAGGTTGGAGACTGCGGTACAGAAGGACTGTTACAGAGAGTAGAGGTTGGATACTGGGGTGCAGAATAACTGTTTTATTTTTTTATTTTTTTTGTATCTTTTATTTTTTTTTATTTTTTTTTTATTTATTTATTTTTTTAATTGTTGGTCGTTCAAAACCTTACACAGTTCTTAATACATCATATTTCACAGTTTGATTCAAGCGGGTTATGAACTCCCAACTTTACCCCGTATACAGATTGCTGTATCACATCAGTTACCCTTCCATTGATTGACATATTGCCTTTCTAGTGTCTGATGTATTCTCCTGTGAGTCCTATTCTCTACTATCCCCCCTCCCCTCCCCTCCACTCCCCTTTTCTCTCTCTACCTTTTCTACTGTAAATCATTTCTTCCATTTGTATTATCTTGTCTTACCCCTCCATTACATAGTTCTTGATATATCATATTTCACATTTTGATTCAAGTGGGTTATGCACTCCCATTTTACCCCTTATACAGCTTGCAGAATCACATCAGTTTCTTTTCCATTGCTTTACATATTGCCAATCCTAGTGTCTGTTGTATTCTGCTGCCTTTCCTATCCTCTACTATCCCCCCTCCCCTCCCCTCCCCTCCCCTCTTTTCTCTCTACCCCCCCTACTGTAATTAATTTCTCCCCCTTTTATTATTTTTCCCTTTCCCCTCACTTCTTCTTGTATGTAATTTTGTATAACCCTTAAGATCTCGTTGCATTTCCATGCAATTTCCCTTCTCTCTCCCTTTCCCTCCCACCTCTCAACCCTGTTTAATGATGGTCTTCTACTATTCACAATAGGAAGACTGTGGAACCAACCTAGATGCCCTTCAATAGAGCATATTACAGTGAGCAGAGGTTGGAGAGTGGGGTGAAGAAGAACATTTGCAGAGAGCAGAATTTGGAGACTGGGGTGCAGTAGGATTGTTACAGAGAACAGAGTTTGGATATTGAGGTGCAGAAGGACTGTTGCATAGAGCAGAAGTTGGAGATTTGGGTGCAGAAGGACTATTGCAGAGAGCAGAAGTTGGAGACTGAGGTGCAGAAGGACTGTTACAGAGAGCAGAGGATTGAGACAGGGGTGCAGAAGGAATGATACAGAAAGCAGAGTATGGAGACTAGGGTACAGGAGGACCATTAGAGAGCAGAGGTTGGAGTCTGCATTACAGAAGGACTGTTACAGAGAGCAGAGGTTGGAGACTGGGGTGCAGAAGGACTGTTGCAGTGATTAGATGATGAAGACTGGGGTTCAGTAGTACTGTAGCAGAGAGCAGACGTTGGAGACTTTGGAGCAGAAGGACTGATACAGAAAACAGTGTTTGGAGACTGGGGTGCAGAAGGACTGTTACAGAGAGCAGAGATCAGAGACGGGATTGCAGAAGGATCTTACAGAGAGCAGAGGTTGGAGACTCGGGTGCAGAAGGACTGTTGTAGAGAGGAAACTTTGGGGACTGGGGTACAGAAAGATTTTTCCAGAGAGCAGAGGTTGGCAACTGGGGTGTAGAAGGACTGTTGCAGAGAGCAGAGGTTGGAGACTGAGGTGCAGAAAGGTTGCTACAGGGAGCAGAGTTTGGAGACTATGATGCGGAAAGACTGTTGCAGTAAGCAGAGGTTGGAGACTCGGTTGGAGAAGGAACGTTACAGAGAGCAGAGTTTGTAAATTGGGGTGCGGAAAGACCGTTACAGAGAGCAGAGTTTGGAGACTGTAGTACAGAAGGACTGTTACACAGAGCAGATGTTTGAGTCTGTGGTGCAGAAAGATTGTTGCAGAGCAGATGTTGGATACTGGGGTGAAGAAGGACTGTTGCAGAGAGCAGAGGTTGGAGATTGTGGTGCAGAAGGACTGATACAGAAAGCAGATTTTGGAGACTGGGGTGCAGAAGGACCATTATATAGAGCAGAGGTTAGAGACTGCAGTACAGAAGAACTGTTGTAGAGAACAAGGTTGGAGACTGGGGTGCATAGGGACCATAGCAGAGGGCAAACGTTGAAGACTGCGGTGCAGAAGGAATGTTACAGAGAGCAGAGTGTGGAAACTGGGGTGCAGAAGAATCTTAAAGAGAGGAATGTTTGGAGACTTGGGTGCAGAACGATTGTTGCAGGGAGCACACGTTGGAGACTGGGGTGCAGAAGGATCGTTGCAGAGAGTAGATTATGGAGACTGTGGTATTGCTCTCTTTTCTAGAGAGCAGACGTTGGAGATTGGGGTGCAGGAGGACTGTTGCAGAGAGCAGTTGTTGAAGACTGAGGTGCAGAAAAACTGTTACAGAGAGCAGTGTTTGGAGACTGGGGTTCAGAAGGACTAATACTGAGAGCAGAGTTTGGTGACTGGGGTCCAGAACGATCTTACAGAGAGGAAATTTTTGATACTGGGGTGCAGAAGGATTGTTTCACAGAGCAGACTTTGGAGACTGGGGTGCAGAAGGATCGTTGCAGAGAGTAGATTATGGAGACTGGTATATAGAAGGACTGTTCTAGAGAGCAGAGTTTGGAGACTGGGGTGAAGAAGGACTGTTGCAGAGAGCATTTGTTGAAGATGGAGGTGTAGAAAAACTGTTACAGAGATCAGTGTTTAGAGACTAAGGTGCAGAAGGACTGTTGCAGAGAAGAGACGTTGGAGACTGGGTGCAGAAAGACTGTTACAGAGAATAGATGTTAGAGACTGCTGTACAGAACAACTGTTAAAGGAAGCAGAAATTTGAGACAGGTGTGCAGAAGGATCTTACAGAGAGCAGAGGTTGGAGATTGGGGTGCAATAGGACTGATGCAGAAAGCAGAGTTTGGAGAATGAGGTGCAGAAGGATTGTTGCAGAGAGAACAGGTTGGATACTGAGGTGCAGAAGGCCTGTTACAAAGAGCAGAGCTTGGAGACTGGGGAGCAGATGACATGTAACACACAGCAGAGTTTGGAGACTGAGTGGCATAAGGATCTTACAGAGAGCAGAGGTTGGTGACTGAGGTGCCGAAGGACTGTCAGAGAGAACAGAGGTTGTAAACTGGGGTCCAGAACGATCCTTTCAGAGAGCAGAGTTTAGAGAATGAGGTTTAGAAAAACTGTTACAGACTGCAGATGTAGGGGACTGGGGCGCAGAAGAACTGTTGCAGCCAGCAGAGGCTGGAGACTTGGGTGTAGAAGATTGTTGCAGAGAACATAGGGTGCAGACTTGGGTGCCGAAGGAGTTTTAAAGACTGCAGAATTTTGAGACTGGGGTGCAGAAGGATTGTTATAGAAAGAAGAGTTTGGAGACTGGTTTTTAGAAGGATCATTCAGAGAGCAGACGTTGGCGACTGAGGTGCAGAAGGACTGTTACAGAGAGTAGATGTTGAAGACTGAGGGGCAGAAAGGCCTTTGCAAAGAGAAGAGGTTGGAGACTGAGGTTCAGAAGAACTGTTGCAGAGTGCAGAGGTTGGATACTTAAGTGTAGGACTGTTGCAGAGAGCAGAGGTTGAAGTTTGGGGTTCCAAAAGACTGTTGCAGCTAGCAGACGTTAGAGACTGAAATTCAGCAGGACAGTTACAGAGCACAGGTTGGAGATTTTGTGCACAAGGACTGATAGAGAAAGTAGAGGTTGGAGAGTGGGGTGCAGAAGGACCATTACAGAGAGAAGAGTTTGGAAACTGCAGTACAAAGTACTGTTACAGAGAGCCTAGTTTCGAGACTGGGATGGAGAAGGACTTTTGTAGAGAGCAGATGTTGGAGACTGGGGTGCAGAAAGACTTTTACAGAGAGCAGAGGTTGGAGACTGGGTGCAGTAGGACAATTGCAGAGTGCAGAGGTTGCAGACTGTGGTGGTGAAGGACTGTTACAGAGCAGAGTTTGGAGACTGTGGTGCAGAAGGACTGATACAGAAAGCAGAGGTTGGAAACTCGGGTGCAGAAGGACCCTTAAAGGAAACATAGGTTGAATACTGCGGAACAAATAGACTGTTACAGAGAACAGTGTTTGGAGCCTGGGGTGCAGAAGAAGTGTTGTAGAGAACAGAGGTTGAAGACTGGGGTCCATAAAGATATTTGCAGAGAGCAGAGGTTGGAGACTGTGGTGCAGAAGGACTGATACAGAAAGCAGAGGTTGGAGACTCTGGTGCCAAAGGACCCTTAAAGAGAGCAGAGGTTGGAGACTAAGGTGCAGAAGGACTGTTGCAGAGAGCAAAGTTTGCAGACTGAGTTGCAGAAGGACTGTTACAGCGGGCAGATTTTCGAGACTGTGGTGGAAAACAACTGATATAGAAAGCAGAGGTTGCATACTGGGGTGCAGAAGGACTGTTACAGAGAGTTTGTAGACTGGGTTTCAGAACGGTCTTACAGAGAGCAGAGGTAGGAGACAGACATTCAGAAAGACTGTTACAGAGAGCAGAGGTTGGATACTGGGGTTCAGAGGGATTGTTGAGGAGAGCAGAGTTTTCAGACTGAGGTACAGAAGAACTGTTGCAGAGAGCAGATGTTGGAGACTGGGGTTCACAAGGACTGATGCAGCGAGCAGAGGTTTCAGACTGGGGTGCCAAAGGATCTTTGCAGAGAGAAGAGGTTGGACACTGAGGTGCAGAAGGATTGTTTCGGAGAGCAGAGGTTCGAGACTGGGGTGCAGAAGGAACATTACAGAGAGCAGATTTTGGAGACTGGGGTGCAGAAGGAATGTTGCAGTGAGCAAAGGTTGGAGACTTCGGTGCAGAAGGACTGTTGCAGAAAGCAGAGGTAGGAGACTGGGGTACAGAAAGACTTATAGAGAAAGCAGATGTTGGAGACTGGCGTGCAGAAGGACCGTTACAGAGAACATAGGTTGGAGACTTCGGTACAGAAGGACTGTTACAGAGAGCATAGGTTAAAAACTGGGGTGCAGAAGACTGTTGCAGAAAACAGAGTTTAGAGACTGGGGTGCAGAAAGACCGTTGCAGAGAGCAGAGGTTGAAGACTGAATTGCAGAATTATTGTTACAGAGAGCAGAGTTTGGAGACTTGGTTGCAGAAGAACTGTTATAGTGAGCAGCGGTTGGAGACTGGTGTGCAAAAGGATCTTGCAGAGAGCAGAGGTTGATGACTGGGGTGTAGAAGAATCTATCAGAGAGCACAATTTAGAGACTGGGGTGCAGAAGGATTGTTACAGAGAGCAGAGGTTGGATACTGGGGTGCAGAAGGACTGTTATAGAGAGCAGAGGATTGAGACAGAAGTGCAGAAGAAATG
>NW_027521365.1:66209-91339 GCF_052094955.1 Ictidomys tridecemlineatus
CTTCTACACCCCAGCATCCAACATCTGCTCTAGGCAACAGTTCTTCTGCACCCCTGTCTCCAACCTCTGCTCTCTGCAAAAGTCCTTCTGCACCTCAGTCTGAAAACTCTGTTATCTGCAACGATCCTTCTGCACACCAGTCTCCAAACATTGCTCTCTGTAATAGTCCCATTGCAACTCAGTCTCGAACCTCTGCTCTGTGTAAAATCCTTCTGCAACCCTGTCTCCAAACTCTGCTCTTTGTAACAGTTCTTCGGCACCCCAGTCTCCAAAATCTGCTCTCTGCAAAAGTCCTTGTAAGCCCCAGTCTCCAAACTCTGCTCTCTGCAACAGTCCTTCTGCATCCCAGTCTCCAACTTCTGTTCTCTGTAACAATCATTCTACACCTCAGTTAACAAACTCTGATCTCTGCAATGGACCTTCTGCACCACAGTCTCCAACCTCTTCTCTCTGTAACAATCCTTCTGCACCCCAGTCTGCAAAAACTTATCTCTAAAACAATCCTTTTGAACACTAGTCTCTAACCTCTGCTCTCTGCAAAAGTTCTTCTGCACCCCAGTCTCCAACATCTGCTCTCTGCAACAGTCCTTCTGCACCTAAGTCTGACAACTCTGCTCTCTGCAATGATATTTGTGCATACTAGTCTCCAAATTCTTCTTTCTGTAACAGTCTTTCTGCACCTCAGTCTCAAACCTCTACTCTCTGTAAGACCCTTCTGCACCCCAGTTTCCAAACTCTTCTTTCTTTAAAATTCCTTCTGCTACCGAGTCTCCAAAGTCTGCTCTCTGTAACAGTCCTTCTGCTCCGCAGTCTCCAACCTCTACTCTCTGTAAGGGTCGTTCTACACCCCAGTCTCCAACATCTGCTACCTGCAACAGTCCTTCTGCACCTCAGTGTGAAAACTGCTCTCTGCAACGATTTTGGTGCACCCCATTCTTCAAACTCTTCTTTCTGTAACAGTTTTTCTGCACCTCAGTCTCCAACCTCTGCTCTCTGTAAGATTCTTCTGAACTCCACTTTCCAAACTCTGCTCTCTGTAATATTCCTTCTGCTCCCAAGTCTCCAATCTCTGCTCTCTGTAACAGTTCTTCTGCTCCGCAGTCTCCAACCTCTGCTCTCTGTAACAGTCATTCTGTCCCGCAGTATCCAACCCAAGAGTTTTTCTGCACCCCAGTCTCTGATCTCTGCTCTCTGTAACAATGCTTCTGCATCCCAGTCTCCAACATTTGCTCTCGGCAATGATCCTTTTGCACCCCAGTCTCCTACCTCTGCTCTCTGCAAAAGTCTTTCTGCACCCCAGGCTTCAACATCTGCTCTCTGCAACAGTCCTCCTGAACCTCAGTCTTATATCTGTGCTCTCTGCAACGATCCTTGTGCACCCCAGTATCCCATCTCTTCTTTCTGTAACAGTCCTTCTGCACCTCAGTCTCCAAAATCTGCTCTCTCTAACAGTGATTCTGCACCCCAGCCTCCAACCTCTGCTCTATGTAAGATCCTTTTGCACCCCATTTTGCAAATCTGCTCTCTGTAACATTCCTTCTGCTCCCCAGAATCCAACCTCTGCTCTCTCAAACAAATCTTCTGCTCCCCAGATTCCAACCTCTGCTGTCTGTAACAGTCCTTCTGCTCCCCAGTCTCCAACCTCTGCTCTCTGTAACAGTCCTTCTGTACCGCAGTCCCCAACCTCTGATTTATTTAAAGGTCCTTCTGTACCCAAGTCTCCAACCTCTCCTTTCTGTATCATTCCTTCTGCACCACAGTTTCCAAACTCTGCTCTCTGCGACAGTTCTTCTGCACCCAAATTTCCAACCTATGCTCTCTGCAACAGTTCTTCTGCACCCCAGTCTCCAAGGTCTGCACTCTGAAACAGTTTTTCTCCACACCAGTCTCCAAACTCTGCTCTCTGTAACAGTCCTCCTGTAGTGCACTCTCAAAATCTGCTCTCTGTAACAGTCCTTCTGCTTTCCAGTCTTCAAACTCTGCTTTCTGTATCAGTCCTTCTGCACCCCAGTCTCCAAACTCATCTCTCTGTAACAGTCCTTCTGGACCTCAGTCTCCAACTTCTACTCTCTGCAACAGTCCTTCTGCACCCAAGTCTCAAAACTCTTCTTTCTGCAAAAGTCATTCTACACCCCAGTCTCCAAACTCTGCTGTCTGCAACAGTCCTCTGCACCCCAGTCTCCAATCTCTGCTCTCTATAACAATCCTTCTGCACCTCAGTTTCCAAACTCTGCTCTCTACAACGGTCTTTCTACACCTCAGTCTCTAAACTCTACTCTCTGTAACAGTCCTTCTGCACCTCAGTCTCCAACATCTGCTCTCTGTAAGATCCTCCTGCAACCCAGTCTGTAAACTCTTCCCTCTGTAACAGTCCTTTAGCATTCCTTGTCCAACCTCTGTTCCTGTAACAGTCCTTTTGCACGCCGGTCTCAAATCTCTGCTCGCTACAACGATCCTTCTGCATTCCAGTCTCCAACCTCTGCTCTCTGAAACAGTCCTTTCTGCACCCCAGTCTCCAATATCTGCTCTCTGCAAAAGTCCTTCTGCACCTCAGTCTGAAAACTCTGTTCACTGCGACGATCATTCTGCACCCGAGTCTCCAACCTCTGCTCTCTGTAACAGTCCTGCTGTACCACAGTCTTCAAACTCTGCTCTCTGTAAGATCCTTCTGCAACCCTGTCTCCAAACTCTGCTGTCTCTAACAGACCTTCTGCACCCCAGTCTCCAAATTCTGCTATGTGTATCAGGCCTTTTGCACCCCATTCTCCAAACTCTTCTCTCTGCAACACTCCTTATGCACCGGAGTCTCCAAACTCTGCTTTCTGTATCAGTCCATCTGCACCCCAATCTCCAAACTCATCTCTCTGTAATAGTCCTTCTGCACATCTCCGCAACAGTTCTTCTACACCTAAGTCTCCAAACTCTGTCTCTGTAACAGTCCTACTGAAAGGCAGTCTCGAACCTCTACTCTCTGCAACAGTGCTTCTGCACCAAAATCTCAAACCTGAGCTCTCGGCAACAGTCTTTCTACACCCCATGTCCAAACTCTGCTCTCTGTAACAGGCCGACTGAACCCCAGTCTCCAACCTCTGCTCTCTTGAACAGTCTTTCTGCACTCCAGTCTCCAAACTCTGCTCTCTTCAACAGTCCTTCTGCACCCCAGTTTCAAAACTCTGCTCTCTGTAACAGTCCTTCTGCACCCAAGTCTCCAAACTCTGCTCTCTGCAACGATCCTTCTGGAACAAAGTCTCCAACCTCTGCTCTCTGGAAAAGTCCTTCTGCACAACAGTCTCCAACCTCTGCTCTCTGTAAGATCCTTCTGCACTTCAGTTTCCAAAGTCTGCTTTCTGTAACATTCCTTCTCCACCCCAGTCTTTAATCTCTTCTTTCTGCAAGTGTCGGCACCCTAGTCTCTAATCTCTCTCCTCTGCAACAGTCCTTCTGCACCCCAGTCTCCAACATCTGCTTTCTGTAACAGTCCTACGGCAACCAAGTCTCCAAACTTTGCTTTCTGTATCAGTGCTTCTGAACACCAGTCTCAAAACTTTGCTCTCTGTATCTATCATTTTGCACCCCAGTCTCCAACCAGTGCTCTCTGTAACAGTTTTTCTATACCGCAGTCTCCAAACTCTTGTCTTTGTAACGCTCTTTCTGCACCCCAGTTTCCAAACTCTGCTCTCTGTAACAGTCCTTGTACACCTCAGTCTCCAACCTCTGCTCTCTGTAACAGTCCTCCTGCACCTCAGTCTCCAAACTCTTCTCTCCGTAAGATCCTTCAGCTACCCAGTCTTCAAATTCTGCTCTCTATAAGAGTCCTTCTGCACCACAGTCTCCAACCTCTACTCTCTGTAACAGGACTTCTACAAGCCAGTCTCCAAACTCTGCTCTCTATACCAGGCCTTCTGCACCCCAGTCTCCATAATCTGCTCTCTGAAGTGATCCTTCTGCACCCGAGTCTCCAACGTCTGCTCTCTGCAATGATCCTAATGCACTCCAGTCTCCAACCTCTGATCTCTGCAACAGTCCATCTGCACCTCAGTCTCCAAATTCTGCTTTCTGTAAGATGCTTCTGCACCCCTGTATCCAACTTCTTCTCTCTGCAGCAGTCTTCTGCACCCCAGTCTCCAAACTTTTCTCTCTACAAGAGTCCTTCTGAAAACTGGTTACCAACATCTTCTCTCTGCAACAGTCCTTCTGCACCCCAGTTTCCAAAATCTGCTCTCTGCAACAGTTCTTCTGCACCTCAGTCTGAATACTCTACTCTCTCCAAGGACCCTTCTGCACCCCAGTCTCCTACCTTGGCTCTCTGTAACAGTCCTTCTGCTCCTCAGTCTCCCAAATCTGCTCTTTTTAAGATCCTTCTTCAATCCAGTCTTTAAACTCTGCACTTTATACCTGTCCTTCTTCACAACAGTCTCCAACTTCTGCTCTCTGTAATAGGACTTCTGCAACCCAGTCTCCAACTTCTGCTCTCTGTAACAGGCCTTCTGCACCCCAGTCTCATACCTCTTCTATCTGCAACGATTCTTCTCCACCCCAGTCTCCAATATCTGCTCTCTGCAACAGTCCTTTTGAACCCCAGTCTCCAAACTCTGCTCTTTGTAAGATCCAACTGAACCCCAGTCTCCAACCTATGCTCTCTGTGACAGTCCTTCTGCACCCAAGTCTCCGAACTCTGTTCTCTGTAACAGTCTTTCTGCACCTCAGTCTCCAACCTCTGCTCTATGTAACAGTCCTTCTGCACCCCAGTTTCTAAAATCCGCTTTCTGCAAAAGTCCTTCTGAACCAGAGTTTTTAACATCTGCTCTCCGCAACAGTTCTTCTGCACATCAGTCTGAAAACTCTGCTCTCTGCAATTAACCTTCTGCACCCCAGTATCCTAACTCTGCTCTCTGTAACAGTCCTTCTGCACCTCAGTCTCCCAACTCTGCTCCCTCTTTATGATCCTTCTGCAGCACAGTCTTTAAACTCTGCTCTCTGTAACAGACCTTCTGTACCGCAGTCTCCAACCTCTGCGCTCTGTAACACTCCTTTGCACCCCAGTCTCCAACCTCTGCTTTCTGTATCAGTCCTCCTGCACCACAGTCTCCAAACTCTTCTCTCTGTAACAGTCCTTCTGCACCTCAGTTTCCAACCTCTGCGCTCTGGAACAGTCCTTCTACACGCCAGGCTCCAACCTCTGCTGTCAGTAACAGTCTTTCTGCGCCCCAGTATACAAATTCTGTCTTCTGAAACAGTCCTTCTGCACCCCAGTCTCCAACATATGCTCTCTGGAACAGTCCTTCTACACGCCAGGCTCCAACCTCTGCTGTCAGTAACAGTCTTTCTGTACTGTAGTCTCCGAGCTGTGCTCTTTTTAACAGCCTTTCTGCACCAAAGTCTCCAACCTCTGCTCTGTTTATCAGTCCTTCTGCACCCCAGTCTCCAACATCTGATCTCTGTAACAGTCCTGCTGCAAATAAGTGTCCAAACTCTGCTTTCTGCAACAGTCCTTCTACACCACAATCAACAACCCCTGCTCTCAGCAACAGTCCTTCTACACCGCAGTCTCCAAACTCTGATCTCTTCAACAGTCTTTCTGCACCCCAGTCTCCAACTTCTGTTCTCTGTAACAATTTTTCTGCACCTCAGTCCCAAAACTCTGCTCTCTGCAATCGTCCTTCTTCACCCCATTCTCGAACTTCTCTTCTCTGTAACAATCGTTTTGCACCCCAGTCTCCAACCTCTGTTCTCTGCAACGATCCGTTTACAAGCCAGTCTTCAACCTCAGCTCTCTGCAAAAGTCTTTCTGCACCCCAGTCTTTAACATCTGCTCTCTGAAACAGTCCTTCTTCACTTCAGTCTGAAAACTCTGCTCTGTGCAACGATTCTTTTGCACCCAAGTCTACAAACTCTTCTTTCTGTAACAGTCCTTCTTCATTTCACCCTTCAACAGACCTTCTGTACTTCATCTCACCTCTCAACAGACCTTCTGTACTGCAGTCTTCGAACTCTGCTCTCTGCAACGGTCCTTCTGCACCCCATTCTCCAACCTCTGTTGTCTGCAAGAGTCCTTCAACACCTCAGTCTCCACAATCTGCTCCATGCAACCATCCTTCTGCACCTTAGTCTCAAAATTCTGCTCTCTGCAACAGTGCTTCTGCACCCCAGTATCCAACATCTACTCTCTGAAACAGTCCTTCTGCTCCCCAGTCTCAAACCTATGCTCTCTGTAATAGTACTTCTGTACCTCAGTCTCCAAACTCTGCTCTCTGCAAAAGTTTTTCTGCACCCCAGACTCCAACATCTGCTGCCTGCAAAAGTCCTTTTACACCTTAGTCTCCAAACTCTGCTATCTGCAACAGTCCTTCTGCACCCCAGTCTCCAACCTCTGCTCTCTATAACAATCCTTCTGTACCTCAGTCTCCAGCCTCTACTTTCTGTAACAGTCCTTCTGCATCTCAGTCTCTAAACTCTGCTCTCTGCAACAGTCCTTCAGAACCGCTGTCTCAAATTCTTGTCTCGGCAACAGACCTTCTACACCCCAGTCTCCAACCTCTGCTATCTGCAACAGTCCTTCTGCACCTAAGTCTCCAACCTCTGCTCTCTGCAACGAATCTTCTTCACCCCAGTCTCAAACATCTGCTCTCTGCAACAGTCCTTCTGCACCTCAGTCTGAAAACTCTGCTCTCTGCAACGATCCTTCTTCACCTCAGTTCCCAAACTCTGATCTCTGCAATGGTCCTTCTGAACCCCAGTATCCAACCTCTGCTCTCTGTAACAATCCTTCTAGACCCCAGTCTCCAACATCTGCTCTCTGAAAAAGTCCTTCTGCACCAAAGTCTCCAACATCTGCTCTCTGGTAAAGTCTTTCTGCACCTCAGTCTAAAAACTCTGCTCTCTGAAACGATCCTTGTGCACCTCAGTCTCCAAACTCTGCACTCTGAAACAGTCCTTTTCCACCCCAGTCTCCAACTTCTGCTCTCTGTAACAGTCCTCCTGTAGGGTAGTCTCCAAAATCTGCTCTCTGTAACTGTCCTTCTGCACCCCAGTCTCTAACCTCTGCTTTCTGTATCAGTCCATCTGCACCCCAGTTTCCAAACTCTGCTCTCTGTAACAGTCCTTTTGCACCTCAGTCTCCAAACTCTGCTGTCTGTAACAGTCCTTCTACACTAAGGTTTCAAAACTTTGCTCCGTGCAACAGTCCTTCTGCACCCCTTCTCTGAACTCTGTTCTCTGTAACAGTCCTTCTGCACACCAGTCTCCATACTCGGCTCTCCACAACGATTCTTCTGCACCACAGTCTCCTTCCTCGGCTCCCTGCAAAAGTCCTTCTCCAACCCAGTCTCCAACCTCTGCTCTCTGAAACAGTCCTCCTGTAGTGCACTCTCTAAAATCTGCTCTATGTAACGGTCCTTCTGCACCCCAGTCTCCAATCTCTCCTCTTTGTAACGGTCCTTCTGCACCCCAGACTCCAATCTCTGCTCTTTGTAACATTCCTTCTGCACCCCATTCTCCAACCTGTTCTCTCTGCAACAGTCCTTGTGCACCACAGTCTCCAAACTCTGCTCTCTATAAGATCCTTCTGCACTCCAGTTTCCAAACTCTGCTCTCCGTAACATTTCTTCTTCACCTCAGTTTCCAACCTTTGTCTTCTGTAACAGTCCTTCTGCTCCCCTGTCTCTGAGATCTGCTCTCTGTAACAGACATTATGTACCACAGTTTCCAACCTCTGCTCTCTGTAAGGGTCCTTCTATAACCCAGTCTCCAACCTCTGCTTTTTTGAATCAGTCTTTCTGAACCCAGTCTCCAACCTCTGCTCTTTGTAACTATCCTTCTGCAACTAAGTCTCCAAACTTTGTTTTCTGTAACAGTCCTTCTGCACCCCATTCTCCAACCTCTGCTCTCTGTAACGGTCCTTCTATACCGCAGTCTCCAAACTCTGCTCTCTGTAACGGTCTTTCTGCACACCAATTTCCAATCTCTGCTTTCTGTAACAGTCCTTCTGCACGTCAGTCTCCAACATCTGCTCTCTGTAAGTTCCATTAGCAAAGCAGTCTCCAAACTCTGTTCTTTGTAACAGTCCTTCTGCACCCCAGTCTCCAAACTCTTCTCTCTGTAATAGTCCTTCTGCACCTCAGTGCCAACCTATGATCTCTGCAACAGTCCTTCTGCAAGTCAGTCTCCAAATTCTGCTCTCTGTGAGATCCTTAGGAACCCCTGTATTTAACCTCTGCTCTCTGAAACTCTCATTATGCACCCGGGTCTCCAAACTCTGCTATCTGTAACAGTCCTTCTGCACCTCATTCTCCATCCTCTTCTCCTTGCAACAGTATTTTTTCTCCGCAGTCTCTTAGATCTGCTCTCTGTAACAGTCCTTCTGTACCGCAGTGTCCAACCTCTGCTCTCAGTTTCGGTTCTTCTACACCCCAGTCTCCAAACTCTGCTTTAGGTATCAGCTTGTCTGAACCCCAGTACCAACCTCTGTTCTCTGTGTCCATGCTTCTGCACCTCAGTCTCCAACTTTTGCTCTCTGTAAGAGTCCTTCTGCATCCCAGTCTCCAACCTCTGCTCTCGGTAACAGTCCTAAACCGCAGTCCCCAACTCTGCTCTTTTTAACAGTACATCTGCACCCCAATTTTCAATCTCTGCTTCCTGTAACAGTTCTTCTGCACCTCAGTCTCCAAACTCTGCTCTCTGCAACAGTCCTTCTACAACCCAGTCTCCAACATCTTGTCTCTGCAACAGTCCTTCTACATTACAGTCTGAAAACTCTGCTGTCTGCAACTAACCACCTGCACCCCAGTCTCCTACCTCTGGTGTCTGTTACAATCCTTCTGAACCTCAGTCTCCAACCTCTGCTCTCTGTAAGATCCATCTGAAACTCAGTCTCTTACCTCTGCTCTCTGTAACAGTTCTTTTGCGGCTCAGTCTCCAACTTCTTCTCTCTGCAACAGTTCTTCTGCACCCCAGTCTCCAACATCTACTCTCTGTAACAGTCCTTCTGCACCTCAGTCTCCAAACTCTGTGATCTGCAACAGCCTTCTGCACCCCAGTCTGCAAACTCTGCTCTCTGCAACGATCTTTCTAGACCCCAGTCTCCAACGTCTGCTCTCTCTAACAGTCCTTCTGCACCACAGTCTCCAACCTGTGTTCTATGTAAGATCTTTCTGCACTCCAGTTTCCAAACTCTGCTCTCTAACATTCCTTCTCCACCCCAGTCACCAACGTCTGCTTTCTGCAAGGTTCCTGTGGCACCCCTGTATCCAAAGTCTGTCCTCTGCAACAGTCCTTCTGCTCCCCAGTCTCAAGTATCTGCTCCCTGTAACAATCCTTCTGTACCGCAGTCACCAAACTCTGCTCTCTGTAACGGTTCTTCTGCACCCCAGTCTCCAACCTCTGCTTTCTGTATCAGTCCTATTGAACCCCAGTATCCAACCTCTGCTCTCTGTGTCTATCCTTCTGCACCTCAGTCTCCAACCTGTGCTTTCTGTAACAGTCCTTCTGCACCCAAGTCTTTCACCTCTGCTATCTGTAACAGTCCTTCTGTAACGTAGTCTCCAAACTCTGCTCTCTGTAACGGTCCTTTTGCACCCCAATTTATAACATCTGCATCTGTAACAGTCTTTCTGCACCTCAGTCTAAAAACTCTTCTCTCCATAACAGTCCTTCTACACCTCAATCTCCAACCTCAACTCTCTGTAACAGTACTTCTGCACCTAAGTCTGAAATTTTTGCTGTACACGATCCTTCTGCACCCCAGTCTTCAACCACTGCTCTCTGTAACAGTCCACCTGCACCTTAGTCTTCAACCTCTGCTCTCTGTACGAACCTTCAGGAACCCAGTTAAAACTCCACTCCCTGTAACAGTTCTTCTGCACCACAGTCTCCAACATCACCTCTTTGTAACAGGCCTTCTGCACGCCAGTCTACAAATCTGCTCTCTGTTGCAGGCCTTTTGCACCCCAGCCTCCAAACTCTGCTCTCTGCAACGATCCTACTGCACCCCAGTCTCCAACCTCTGATCCCTAAAACAGTCCTTCTGAACCTCAGTCTCCAAAATCTGCTCTCTGTATGATCCTTCTGCACCGCTTTCTCCAAACTCTGCTCTCTGTAACAGTCCTCCGCACCCCAGTCTCCAACCTCTGCTCTCCAAAACAGTTCTTCTGAACCCCAGTCTCCAAACTCTGGTCTCTGCAACAGTCCTTCGGCACCCTAGTTACCAACATCTGCTCTCTTTTACAGTCATTCTTAACCCCAGTCTCCAACCTCTGCTCTTTGTAACAGTACTCCTGTACTGCAGAATCCAACGTCTGCTCTCTTTAACGGTCTTTCTGTACCCAAGACTCCAATATCTGCTTTTTGTATCAGTCCCTCTGCACCCCAGTCTCCAAACTCTGCTCTCTATAACAGTCCTTCTGCACCTCAGTCTTCAACCTCTGCTGTCTGCAAGGGTCCATCTGCACCTCAGTCTCCAACCTCTACTCTCTGTAACAGTGCTTCCGCACCTCAGTCTCCAAACTCTGCTCTCTGTAAGATCCTTCTGCAACCCAGTCTCCAAACTCTTCTCTCTGTAGTAGGCCTTCTGCGTCCCAGTCTCCAAACTCTTCTCTCTGTAGCAGGCCTTCTGCATCCCAGTCTCTAACCTCTGCTTTCTTTATCAATCCATCTTCACGCCAGTTTCAAATGTCTGCTATCTGTGACTGTCCTTCTGCACCTCAGTCTCCAACCTCTACTCTCTGTAACAGTGCTTCTGCACCTAAGTCTCCATTCTCTGCTCTCTGTAAGATCCTTCTGCACTCCAGTCTCCAACCTCTGCTCTCTTTTTTTTTTTTTTGTATTGTTGGTCGTTCAAAACATTACACAGTTCTTAATACATCATATTTCACAGTTTGATTCAAGTGGGTTATGAACTCCCAACTTTACCCCGTATACAGATTGCTGTATCACATCAGTTACACTTCCATTGATTGACATATTGCTTTTCTAGTGTCTGATGTATTCTGCTGTCAGTCCTATTCTCTACTATCCCCCCTCCCTTCCCCCCCTCCCCTTTTCCCTCTCTACCCCTTCTACTGTAAATCATTTCTTCCATTTGTATTATCTTGTCTTACCCCTCCTTTCCTCTTATATATCATTCTCACTCCCTTTCCCTCCCACCTCTCATCCCTGTTTAATGTAAACCTTCTTCTCAAGCTCTTCGTCCCTACCCTGTCCTTGTTTACTCCCCTTATATCAAAGGGGTCATTTGGTATTTGTTTTTTAATGATTGACTAGCTTCACTTAGCATAATCTGCTCTAATGCCATCCATTTCGCTCCAAATTCTATGATTTTGTCGTTTCTTAATGCAGAGTAATACTCCATTGTGTATAAATTCCACATTTTTTATCCATTCATCTATTGAAGGGCATCTAGGTTGGTTCCACAATCTTGCTATCGTGAATTGTGCTGCTATGAACATCGATGCAGCAGAGTCTCTGTAGCATGCTCTTTTTTTGTCTTTAGCGAATAGACTGATAAGGGGAATAGCTGGGTCAAATGGTGGTTCCATTCCCAGCTTTCAAAGAAATCTCCATACTGATTTTCAAATTGGCTGCACCAATTTGCAATCCCACCAGCAATGAACAAGAGTGCCCTTTTCCCTGCATCCTCTCCAGCACTTATTGTTGTTTTACTTCCTAATGGCTGCCAATCTTACTGGAGTGAGATGGTATCTTAGGGTAGTTTTGATTTGCATTTCTCTGACTGCTAGCAATGGCAAGCATTTTTTCATGTACTTATTGATTGATTGTATGTCCTCCTCTGAGATGTGTCTATTCAGGTCCTTGGCCCATTTATTGATTGGGTTATTTGTTATCTTATTGTCTAATTTTTTGAGTACTTTGTATATTCTTGTTATTAGGGCTCTATCTGAAGTGTGTGGATTAAAGATTTCTTCCCAGGATGTAGGCTCCCTATTTATCTCTCTTATTGTTTCTTTTGCTGAGAAAAAACTTTTTAGTTTGAGTAAGTCCCATTTGTTGATTCTAGTTGTTAACTCTTGCGCTATGGGTGTCCTATTGAGGAATTTGGGTCATGATTCCACAGTATGTAGATCGTAGCCAAATTTTTCTTCTATCAGATGCCATGTCTCTGATTTAATATCAAGCTCCTTGATCCATTTTGAGTTAACTTTTGTGCATGGCGAGAGATAGGGATTCAGATTCATTTTGATGCAAATAGATTTCCAGTTTTCCCAGAACCATTTGTTGAAGATGCTATCCTTCCTCCATTGCATGCTTTTAGCCCCTTTATCAAATATAAGGTAGTTGTAGTTTTGTGGATTGGTTACTGTGTCCTCTATTCTGTACCATTGGTCCACCCGCCTGTTTTGGTACCAGTACCATGCTGGTTTTGTTACTATTGCTCTGTAGTATAGTTTGAAGTCCGGTATTGCTATACCGCCTGATTCACACTTCCTGCTTAGCATTGTTTTTGCTATTCTAGGTCTTTTATTATTCCATATGAATTTCATGATTTTTTTTTCTATTTCTACAAGAAATGCTGTTGGGATTTTGATTGGTATTGCATTTAACTTATAGAGAACTTTTGGTAATATCGCCATTTTGATGATGTTATTTCTGCCAATCCATGAGCGGGGTATATTTCTCCATCTTCTAAGGTCTGCTTCTATGTCTTTCTTTAGGGTTCTGTAATTTTCATTATATAAATCTTTCACCTCTCTTGTTAGGTTGATTCCCAAGTATTTTATTTTTTGGGGGGATATTGTGAATGGAGTAGTTGTCCTTATTTTCGTTTCAGAGGATTTGTCGCTGATATATAGGAATGTCTTTGATTTATGCGTGTTGATCTTATATCCTGCCACTTTGCTGAATTCATTTATTAGCTCTAATAGCTTCTTTGTAGACCCTTTTGGGTCTGCTAGGTATAGGATCATATCATCTGCAAATAGTGATAATTTAAGTTCTTCTTTTCCTATTTTTATGCCTTTAATTTCTTTTGTCTGTCTAATTGCTCTGGCCAGTGTTTCAAGGACAATGTTGAACAGAAGTGGTGAGAGAGGGCATCCCTGTCTTGTACCAGATCTTAGAGGGAATGCCTTCAATTTTTCTCCATTCAGAATGATGCTGGCCTGTGGCTTATCATAGATTGCTTTTACAATGTTGAGGTATGTTCAGGTTATCCCTAATTTTTCTAGAGTTTTGAACATAAAGGGATGCTGAACTTTGTCGAATGCTTTTTTTGCATCTATCGAGATGATCATATGGTTCTTATTTTTGAATCTATTGATGTGGTGAATAACATTTATTGATTTCCGTATATTGAACCAGCCTTGCATCCCAGGGATGAATCCTACTTGCTCATGGTGTATAATTTTTTTGATATGTATTTGAATCCAATTCGCCAGAATTTTATTGAGGATTTTTGCGTCAAGGTTCATTAGAGATATTGGTCTGTCGTTTTCTTTCTTTGAAGTGTCTTTGTCTGGTTTCAGAATCAGGGTGATGTTGGCCTCGTAGAATGAATTTGGAAGTTGTCCCTCTTTTTCTATTTCCTGAAATAGCTTGAAAAGTATTGGTGTTAGTTCCTCTTTAAAGGTTTTGTAAAACTCTGCTGTATACCCATCCGATCCTGGGCTTTTTTTAGTTGGTAATCTTTTGATGGTTTCTTCTATTTCCTCTATTGTTATTGGTCTGTTTAGGTTGTCTATATCCTCCTGACTCAATCTGGGCAGATCATAAGACTTAAGGAATTTATTGATGCCTTCACTATCTTCTATTTTATTGGAGTATAAGGATTCAAAATAATTTTTGATTATCTTCTGTATTTCTGAAGTGTCTATTGTGATATTGCCTTTTTCATCCTGTATGTTAGTAATTTGAGTTCTCTCTCTTCTTCTCTTCGTTAGCATGGCTAAGGGCCTGTTGATTTTATTTATTTTTTCAAAGAACCAACTTTTAGTTTTGTCAATTTTTTCAATTGTTTCTTTTGTTTCAATTTCATTAATTTCAGCTCTGATTTTAATTATTTCTTCCTTCTACTTCTTTTGCTGTTGTTTTGCTCTTTTTTTTCTAGGATTTTGAGATGAAGTAAGAGATCATTTATTTCTTGGTTTTTTCTTTTTTTGAGGAATGAACTCCAAGCGATGAATTTTCCTCTTAGAACTGCTTTCAATGTGTCCCATAGATTCCGATATGTTGTGTCTGTGTTTTCATTTAACTCTAGGAAGTTTTTAATTTCCTCCTTGATGTCTTCTAAAACCCATTGATCATTCAGCATCCTATTGTTCATTCTCCAAGTGATGCTTGATGTTTCCTTCCTTCTTTTATCATTGATTTTCAGTTTCATTCCATTATGATCCGATAAGATGCATGGTATTATCTCTACCCTTTTATATTGTCTAAGAGTTGCCCTGTGACATAATATATGGTCTATTTTTGAGAAGGTTCCATGTGCTGCTGAGAAAAAGGTGTAACTACTTGATGTTGGGTGGTATAGTCTTTATATGTCAATTAAGTCTAGGTTGTTAATTGTGTTATTGAGTTCTATAGTTTCCTTATTTAACTTTTGTTTGGAAGATCTGTCCAGTGGTGAGAGAGGTGTGTTGAAGTATTCCATGATTATTGTATGGTGATCTATTAGACTCTTGAACTTAAGAAGAGTTTGCTTGATGAACACAGCTGCACCATTAATTGGGGCATATATATTTATGATTGTTATGTCTTGTTGGTGTATGGTTCCCTTGAGCAGTATGAAGTGTCCTTCTTTATCCCTTTTGATTAACTTTGACTTGAAATCTATTTTATTAGATATGAGTATGGACACTCCTGCTTGTTTCCGCAGTCCATATAAGTGGTATGATTTTTCCTAACCTTTCACCTTCAGTCTATGAATATCTCTTCCTATCAGATGCGTCTCCTGTAGGCAGCATATTGTTGGGTCTTGTTTTGTGATCCATTCTACTAGACTGTGTCGCTTAATTGGTGAGTTTAAGCCATTAACATTTAGGGTTATTATTGATATATGGTTTGTTCTTCTAGCCATATTTGTTCTTTGATGTTACTAAACCTGATTTGTTATTCTTTTTGACTACTTTTTCCCCTTTACTGTCCTACCTCCCATTGTTGGTTTTCAATGTTATTGTCCATTTCCTCTTCCTGTAATGTTTTGCAAAGGATTTTTTGAAGAGATGGTTTTCTGGCTGCAAATTCTTTTAACTTTTGTTTATCGTGGAAGGTTTTAATTTCATCTTCTATCCTGAATCTTAATTTCGCCGGATACACGATTCTTGGTTGGAACCCATTTTCTTTCAGTGTTTGAAATATGTTATTCCAGGATCTTTTAGCTTTCAGAGTCTGTGTTGAGAGATCAGCTGTTATCCTGATTGGTTTGCCCCTAAATGTAATTTCTTTCTCTTGCAGCTTTTAAAATTCTCTCCTTATTCTGTATGTTGGACATCTTCATTATAATGTCTCTGCTCTCTGTATCAGTCCATCTGCACCCCGGTCTCTAACGTCTGCTCTATGCAACGATCATTCTGCACCCCAGTCTCCAACCTCTGCTCCCTGCAACAGTCCGTGTGCAACCCAGTCTACAACATCTGCTCTCTGCAACAGATCTTCTGTACCTCAGTCTGAATACTCTGCTGTCTGCAACTATTTTTCTGCACCTGAGTCTCCAAGCTCTGCTCTCTGTAACAGTCCTTCTGCACCTCAGTCTCCAACCTCTGCTTTCATACTGAAAACTCTGCTGTCTGGAACGATTTTTCTGCACCGGAGTCTCCAACCTCTGCTCTCTGTGACAGTCCTTCTGCACCTCAGTCTCCAACCTCTGCTTTCAGCAGCAGTCCTTCTCCACCCCAGTCTACAACATCTCCTCTCTGCAATATTTCCTCTGCTTCCCAGTATCAAACCTGTCCTCTCTGTAAAAGTCCGTCTGCACCCCAGTCTCCAACCTCTGCTCTTTGTAAGATCCTTCTGCACCTCAGTTTAAAACATCCGCTCTCTGTAAAAGTTTTTCTGCACCACAGTCTCCAAACTCTTTTCTCTGTAAGATATTTCTGAAACCCAGTCTTTAACGTCTGCTCTCTGTAACAGTCCTTCTGCACCCCAGTCTTTAACCTCTGCTCTCTGTAAGGGAACTTCTCACCCCAGTCTCCAACATCTGCTTTCTCTATCAGTTCTTCTGCACCTCAGTCTCCAACCTGTGCTTTCTGCAACAGTCCTTCGGCAACCCAGTCTCCAAACTCTGCTCTCTGCAACGATCCTTCTGCACCTCAGTTTCCAACCTCTGCTCTCTGCAAAGATCTTTTGGCATCCCAGTCTCAAGCCTCTGCTCGCTGCAACAGTCCTTGTGAACCCCAGTCTCCAACATCTGCTCTCTGCAACAGTTCTTCTGTACCTCAGTCTGAAAACTCTGCTCTCTGCAATAGTCCATCTGCACCCCAGTCTTCAACCTCTACTCTCTGTAACAGTCCTTCTGTACCTCAGTCTCCAATCTCTGCTCTATGCAACAGTCCTTCTGCACCCCACTCTCCAACTTCTGCTCTCTGTAACAGTCGTTCTGCACCTCAGTCTCCAAACTCTTGTCTCTGAAAGAAACTTCTACAACCCAGTATCCAACCTCTGCTTTCTGTATCACTCCTTCTGCACCACAGTTTTTAAAGTCTGCTCACTGTTACAGTCCTACTGAACCTCACTCTGCAAGGTCTGCTCTCTGTAACAGGCCTTCTTCTCCCCAGTCTCCAAACTCTGCTCTCCACAACAGTCATTCTGTACCCCAGTCCCCAACCTAAGCTCTCTGAAAAATCCTTCTGCACCCAAGTCTCCAAACTCTACTCTCTGTAACAGTCCTTCTGCACCCCAGTCTCAAACCTATACTCTCTGTAGCAATCCTTCTGCACATTTATCTTTAACCTCTGCTCTCAGCATTGGTCCTTTTGCACCCCATTCTCCAACTTCTGTTCTCTGCAACAGTCCTTCTGCACCACAGTCTGCAACATATGCTCTCTGTAACAGTCCTTCTGTACTGCAGTCTCCAAACTCTGCTCTTTGTAACAGTCCTTCTGGACCCCAGTCTGTGACCTCAGCTTTCGGTATCAGTCCTTCTGCACCCCAGTCTCCAACTTCTGCTCTCTGTAACATTCCTTCCGCACCTCAGTCTAAATCTTTGCTCTCTGTATCAGTCCTTCTGCACCCCTGATTCAAAACTCTTCTCTCTGAAACAGTCTTTCTCACCTCAGTCTTCAACAACTGCTTTCTGCAACAGTCCTTCTACACACCAGTCTCCAAACTCTGCTCTCTGGGAAAGTCCTTCTATACCCCCGTCTCCATAATCTGCTCTCTGCAATGATCCCTTTGCACCCCATTCACCAACGTCTGCTCTGCAACAGTCTCTCTGCAACCCAGTCTCCAAATTCTGCTCTTTATAAGATCCTTCTGTACACCAGTTTTTAAACTCTGCTCTGTGTATCATTCCTTCTGCACCCCAGTCTCCAACCTATGTTCGCTGCAATGGTCCCTCTGCACCCTAGTCTCCAACCTTATTCTCAACAACAGTTCTTCTGTACTGCAGTCTTCAACCTCTGTTCTCTGTAAGGGTCCTTCTTCACCCCAGTCTCCAAACTCTTCATTCTGTATCAGTGCTTCTGCACCACAGTCTCCAAATTCTGCTCTCTGTAACAGTCCGTCTGCACCTCAATCTGCAACCTCTGCTCTCTGCAACAATCCTTCTGCAACCCAGTCTTCAACCTCTGCTCTCTGTAACAGTCCTTCTGTACTACAGTCTCCAACCTCTGCTCTCTGTAACGGTCTTTCTGCACCCGAGTCTCCAAATCCTGCGTTATGTATCAGTCATTCTGCACCCCAGTCTCCAAACTCTTCTCTCTGTAACAGTGGTTCTGCACCTCAGACTCCAAACACTGTTCTCTGCAACAGTCCTACTGTGCCCCAATCTCCAACCTCTTCTCCCTGCAACAATCCTTATTCACCTCAGTGTCCAAACTCAGCTCTCTGTAAGATCCTTCTAAAACCCAGTCTCCAACCTCTACTTTCTGCAATTGTCCTTCTGCACCCCAGTCTTCAAACTCTGATCTCTACAATAGTTATTTAGCACCCCAGTCTAAAACATCTGCTCTCTGTAACAGTCCTTCTGTACCACAATCTCCAAACTCTGTTCTCTGTAACGGTTTTCCTGCACCACATTGTCCAACCTCTGCTTTCTGTATCAGTCCTTTTGCACCACATTCTGGAAACACTGCTGTCTGTATCAGTCCTTCTGCACCTCAGTCTGCAACCTCTGCTCTCTGCAATAGTCCATATGCACCCCAGTCTCTAAATTCTGCTCTCTGTCACATCCCTTCTGTACCCCAGTCACCAACATCTGCTATCTGCAACAGTCTTTCTCCAACCCAGTCTCCAAACTCTGCTCCCTGCAACAGTCCTTCTACACCCAAGTTTCCAACCTCTGCTTTCTGTATCACTCCTTCTGCACCACAGTTTTCAAACTCTGCTCTCTGTAACAGTCCTTCTGCACCTCACTCTGCAACCTCTGCTCTCTGCAACAATCACTCTGCACCCTAGTCTTCAACCTCTCTTCTCTGTTACAGTCCTTCTGTACTACAGTGTCCAATCTCTGCTCTCTGTAACAGTACTTCTGCACCCGAGTCTCCAAACTCTGTGTTGTGTATCATTCATTCTGCACACCAGTCTCCAACCTCTGCTCTCAGTAACAGTCATTCTGCACCTCAGACTCCAACCACTGTTCTCTGCAAAAGTATTTCTGCGCCCCTATCTCCAACCTCTGCTCTTAGCAACAGTCCTTCTGCACCTCAGTGACAAAACTCAGCTCTCTGTAGGATCCATCTGAAACCCAGTCTCCAAACTCTGCTTTCTGCAATGGTCCTTCTGCACCTCAGACTCCAACCTCTGTTCTCTGAAACAGTTCTTCTACACCCCAGTCTCCATAATCTGCTCGCACCAACGATCGTTCTGCACCCAAGTCTCCAGCATCTGCTCTCTGGAACACTCCTTCTCCATCCCAGTCTCCAAACTCTGGTCTCTTCAACAGTCCATCTGCACTCCAGTCTCCAACCACTGCTTTCTGTAAAAGTCCTTCTGCACTCCAGTCTCCAACCTCTGCTTACTTAACAGTCCTTCTTCACCTCAGTCTCCAAACTCAGCTTTCTGCAACCGTCCTTCTGCACCCCAGTCTCCAACATCTGCTCTCTACCACGATCCTTCTGCACCTTAGTCTAAAAACTCTTTTCGCTGCAACAGTCCTTCTGAACCCCAGTCTCCAACATCTTCTCTCTGCAACAGTTCTTCTGTACCTCAGTCTGAAAACTCTGCTCTCTTTAATAATCCATCTGCACCCCATTCTCCAAACTCTGCTCTCTTTAACAGTCCTTCCGTACCTAAGTCTCTAACCTCTGCTTTATGCAACAGTCCTTCTGCACCCCAGTTTCCAACGTCTGCTCTCTGCAACAGTATTCTACAACCAAGTCTCCAACCTCTGCTTTCTGCAACAGTCTTTCTACACCCAAGTCTCCATACTCTGATCGCCCCAACGAACCTTCAGAACCTCAGTCTCCAACCTCTGGTCTCTACATCAGTTCATTTACACCCCAGTCTCCAACCTCTGCTCTCAGTAACAGTCCTTCTCTACCGCAGTCTCTAACCGCTGTTCTCCGTAAGAATCCTTATGCACCCCAGTATCCAACCTCTGCTTTCTGTATCAGTCTTTTTTCACTACAGTCTCAAAACACTGCCCTCGGTAACCGTCCTTCTGCAACTCAGGCTGCAACCTCTGCTCTCTCCAAAAGTCCTTCTGCATCCCAGTCTCTATCCTCTGCTCTCTTAAAAAGTCCTTTTGCACCCCAGTCTCCAACATTTGCTCTCTGCAACAGTACTTCTCCACCCCGTTCTCCAAACTCTTCTCTCTGTAACAGTCCTTCTGTACTGCATTTTCCAAACTCTGCTCTGTGTAAGGGTACTTCTACACCCGAGTCTCCAAACCTGCTTTCTGTATCAGTCATTCTGCACCCCAGTCTCCAACCTGTGCTCTGAGTAACTGTCCCTCTGCACCTCAGTCTCGAACTTCTGCTCTCTGCAACGGTCCTTCTGCACCTGAGTCTCCAACTTCTGTTCTGTATAAGTCCTGTACGCCTGTCTCCATATCTGCTCTCTGTAACAGTCCTTCTTCACCTCAGTCTTCAACCTCTGCTCTGTGTAACAGTCCTTCTGCAACCCAGTGTCCAACATCTGCTCTCTGCAACGATCCTTCTGCATCCCAGTCTCCAAACTCTGCTCTACATAAGAGTCCTTCTGCACCTCAGACTCCAAACTCTGCTCTACGTAAGATCCTTCTGCAACCCAGTCTCTAAACTCTGCTCTCTGTAAAAGCCCTTCTGCACCCCAGTCTCCAACCTCTGCTCTCTGTAACAGGCCTTCTGCACCCCATTATCCCAACTCTGCTCTCTGTAAAAATTCTTCTGTGCCTCAGTATCCAACCTCTACTCTCTGTAACAGTCCTTCTGCACATCACTCTTCAAAATCTACTCTTTGTAAGTTACTTCTGAAACCCAGTCTCCAAACACTGCCCTCTGTAACAGTCCTTCTTCATGCCTTCTCCCAACTCTCCTCTCTGTAACAGGCCTTCTGCAACCCAGTCTCCGAAGTCTGTTCTCTATAACAATCCTTCTGCACCCCAGTCTCCAACCTCTGCGCTCTGTAACAGTCCTGCTGAACCTCGGTCTACAATCTCTGCTCTCTGTAAGATCCTTCTGCAACCTTGTCTAAAAACTCTGCTCTCTGTAACAGTCTTTCTGCACCTCATTCTCAAAACTCTGTTCTTTCAACACTCATTCTGCACCCTAGTCGCCAAACTCTCTGCAAGAGTCCTTATGCACCTAAGTGTCCAAACTCAGCTTTCTTTAAGATCCTTCTGAAACCCAGTATTCAACCTCTGCTTTCTGCAATGGTCCTTCTGCACCCCAGTCTTCAAACTCTGATCTCTACAATAGTTATTCTGCACCCCAGTCTAAAACATCTTCTCTCTGTTACAATCCTTCTGTACCGCAGTCTCCAAACCCTTCTCTCTGTAACGGTCTTTCTGCACCCCAGTCTCCAACCTCTGCTTTCTGTATCAGTCCTTCTGCACCCCAGTCTACAATGTCTGCTCTCTGTAACAGTTCTTCTGCACCTCATATCCAAACTCTGCTATCTTCAACAGTCCTTATGCACCCCAGTCTCCAACCTCTGCTGTCTGCAAATTTCCTTCTTCTTTCCAGTCTGCAACGTGTGCTCTGTGTAACCTTCCTTCTGCAGCCAAGTCTCCACCTCTGCTCTCTGCAAT
Organism: Ictidomys tridecemlineatus; assembly: GCF_052094955.1. NCBI lineage: Eukaryota > Metazoa > Chordata > Mammalia > Rodentia > Sciuridae > Ictidomys > Ictidomys tridecemlineatus. The sequence goes on from NW_027521365.1 coordinate 87,544, forward strand.
GATCCTTCTGCAACCCAGTCTCCAAACTCTATTCTCTGTAACAGTCTTTCTCAACCTCAGTCTTCAACCTCTGCTCTATGATATAGTCCTTCTACACCCCAGTGTCCAACATCTACTCTCTAAACAGTAGTTCTGCACCACAGTCTAAAACATCTGCTCTCTGTAACAGTCATTCTGCACCCCAGTTTCCAAACTGCAATCTGCAACGATGCTTCTGCACCCCACTCTCCAAACTCTGCTGTCTAAAAGATCCTTCTGACCCAAGTCTTTTTTCAAACTCTGCTCTCTGTAATATTCCTTCTCCACGCCAGTCTCAAACCTCTGCTTTCTGCAAGGGTCCTGCTGCACCCTAGTATGTAACCTCTGTACTCTGCAACACTCCTTCTGCTCCCCAGTCTCCAAACTCTGCTCTCTGTAACAGTACTTCTGTACTGCAGTCTGCAAACTCTGCTCTCTGTAAAGGTCCTTTTGCACGCCAGTTTCCAACCTCTGCTTTCTTTCTCCGTCTTTCTGCACCTAAGTTTCCAACCTCTGCTCTCTCCAAGGTACTTCTGCACCCAGTTCTACAAATTCTGCTCTCGGCAACAGTCCTTCTGAACAACAGTATCCAAAATCTGCTCTCTGAAAAAGTCCTTGTGTACCCTAGTCTCCAACCTCTGCTCTCTGGAACAGTCCTTTTGTACTGCAGTCTCCAACTTCTTCTTTCTGCAATAAACCTTCTGCACCCCAGGCTCCAACATCTGCTCTCTACAAAAGTCCTTCTGCACCTCAGTCTGAAAATTTTGCTCTCTGCAACAATCCTTCTGCACCCAAGACTTCAACATCTGCTCTCAGAAACAGTCCTTCTGCACCTCAGTCTCCAAACTCTACTCTATGTAAGATCCTTCTGCAACACAGTCTCCAAAATTTGCTCTCTGTAACAGTCCTTCTGCACCTCAGTCAACAAACTCTGCTCTCTGTAACACTCGATCTACACCTCAGTCTGAAACCTCTTCTCTCTGCAGGATTCTTCTGAACCCCAGTCTCCAACCACTGCTCTCTGTAACAGTCCTCCTTCACCTCACTCTCCAAAATCTGCTCTCTGTAAGATCCTTTTGCTACCCATCTCCTAACTCTGCTCTCTGTAACACTCCTTCTGCACGCCAGTCATCAACCTCTGCTCTCTTTATCAGGCCTTCTTCACCCCAGTATCCAAACTCTGCTCTCTGTAACAGGCCTTCTGCACCCCAGTCTCCAAACTCTTCTCTCTTCAATGTTCATTCTACACTTCAGTCTCCAACATCTGCTCTCTGTAAGATCCTTTTGTAACCCAGTCTCCCAACTCTGCCCTCTCTAACAGTCCTTCTGCACACCTTCTCCCAACTCTCCTCTCTGTAACAAGCCTGTTGCATCCAGTCTCCAATGTCTGTGCTCTATAAGAAGCCTTCCACACCCCAGTCTCCAACTTCTGCTCTCTGCAACAGTTCTTCTGCACCCCAGTTTCAAACCTGTGGTCTGGGCAACAGTCCTTCTTCACCTATGTCTTAAAATGCTGTTCTCTGCTACGATCATTTTGCACCACAGTCTCCAACCTCTACTCTCTGTAACAGTCCTTCTGCACCTGGGTCCCCAAAATCTGCTCTCTGTTAGAGCCTTCTTCAACCCATTCTCCAAACCCTGTGATCTGTAACAGTCATTCTAGAGCCCTTCTCCACACTCTGCTCTCTGTAACAGGCCTTCTGCACCCCAGTCTCCAACCTTTGCTCTCTACAACAGTCCTTCTGCACCCTAATTACCAACATCTGCTCTCTGTACCAATCCTTCTGCACCCCAGTCTCCAACCTCTGCTCTCTGTAACAGTCCTTCTTCACCATATTCTCCAAACTCTACTCTCTGTTACAGGCTCTCTATACCACAGTTTTCAACCTCTGCTCTCTTTAACGGTCCCTCTGTACCCCAATTTTCAACCTCTGCTTTCTGTAACAGTCCTTTGCACCTCAGTCACCAAACTTTGCGCTCTGTAACAGTCCTGATGCACCTCAGTCTCCAACTCTGCTCTCTGTTAAAGTCCTTCTGCACCTCAGTCTGAAACCTCTGCTCTCTGCAGGATACTTCTGCACCCGAGTCTCCAATCACTGCTCTCTGTAACATTCATCCTGCACCACAGTCACCAAACACTGCTCTCTGTAACATCCTTCTGAAACTCAGCCTCAAAACTCTGCTCTCTATAAAAGTCCTTCAGCAACCCAGTCTCCAACCTCTGCTCTCTGTAGCAGGCCTTATGCCCCCAGTCTCCAACCTCTGCTTTGTGCAACATTCCTTCTGTACCCCAGTCTCCAACCTGTGCTCTCTGTAACAGTCCTTCTGCACCGCAGTCTCTCACTTCTTCTCTCTGTAATGATCCTTCTGCAGCCCAGTCTCCATCTCTGCTTTTTTAAATGATTCTTCTGCAACTCAGGATCTAACTTCTGCTCTCTTATACAATCCATCTGCACCCCAGTCTCCAACCTCTACTCTCTGTAACTATTTTTCTGCACCTCCGTCTCCAACCTCTTCTCTCTGCAACCGTCCTTCTTAACCCCTGTCTCCAAAATATGCCCTATGAAACGATCTTTATGCACCCTTTTCCAACATCTGCTCTCTGCAACGGTCCTTCTGCACCCCAGTCTCAAACCTCTGCTTTCTGTGTAAGTCCTTCTGAACCAGTTTCCAACCTCTGCTCTCTGTAACAGTCCTTCTGCACCTCTGTCTCCAACCTCTGCAACCTTATTTGTGCACCCCATTCTCTAACCTCTGCTCTCTTTAACAGTCCTTCTGCACCCCATTCTCTAACCTCTGCTCTCTGCAACAGTCTTTCTGTAACACAGTCTCCAACCTCTTCTCTCTGTAACGGTCCTTCTGCACCCCAGTCTCGAACTCTGCTTTCTGTATCATTAATTCTGCACCCCAGTCTCCAACTATGCTCTCTGTAACATTCTTTCTGCACCCCAGTCTCCAAACTCTGCTCTCTGCAACAGTACTTCTTAACCCCAGTCTCCAACATTTGCATTCTGAAACAGTTCTTCAATAAACCATTCTCCAACCTCTGCTCTCTGTAAAAGTCCTGTATTGCAGTCTCCGAACTCTGCTCTTTGCAAGGGTCCTTCTGCACCTTATTCTCCAACCTCCAACACTCCTTCTGCACCCAAGTCTCCAAAACCTGCTCCCTGCAACAGTCCTTCTTCACCCCATTCTCAAAAATCTGCTATCTGCAACAGTCTTTCTGCACCCCAGTCTCCAAACTCTGCTCTCTGTAACAATCCTTCTGCACGTCTGTCTCCAACTTGCTCTCTGCAATGGTTTTTCTGAACCTCCGTCTCCAACTTCTACTCTCTGTATCACTCCTTCTTCACCTCAGTCTCCAACCTCTGCTCTCTGTAAGATCCTTCTCCAACCCAGTCTCCAAACTCTGCCCTCTGTAACAGTCGTTCTGTGTCCCTTCACAAAACTCTGCTCTCTGTAACAAGCATTCTGCACCTCAATCTTCAACCTCTGTTCTCTGTAACAGTCATTCTGCACCCCAGACTCAAACCTCTGCTCTCTACAAAGATCCTTCTGCACCCCAGTCTCCAAACTCTGCTCTCTTTAACAATCCTGTTCCACCTCAGTCTGCAACCTCTTCTCTCTGTAAGATTCTTTTGCAACCCTGTCTGCAAACTCTGTTTTTTGTAACAGTCCTTCTGCACCCCAGTCTCAAACCTCTGCTCTGTGCAATAGTTCATCTGCACCGCAGTCTCCAACCTCTGCTCTATGAAAGATCCTTCTGCACCCCAGTCTC